>NW_026970051.1:300000-562121 GCF_028390025.1 Pseudophryne corroboree | reverse complement strand
ACTTGGATGATCTCCTGATAAAGGCAAGATCCAGGGACCAGTTGGTGCAAAACATCTACTCTCCCTGACAGTTCTTCAACAACATGGTTGGCTCCTAAACTTGCCAAAATCGCAGTTGGTCCCAATGACGCGGTTGTTGTTTTTGGGAGTGATACTGGACACAGAAGAGGTTTTCTTCTAGTGGAAAGGCTCTGGAGATCCAGAGTCTGGTCAAACAAATTCTGAAACCAGCAAGAGTGTTAATCCATCAATGCATTCAGTTGCTGGTGAAGATGGTTGCGGCCTACGAGGCCATTCAGTTTGGCAGGTTCCATGCCAGAGTGTTCCAGTGGGACCTGTTGGACAAGTGGTCCGGATCCCACCTACACATGCACCGGAGGATAATCCTGTCTTCCAAGACCAGAATCTCACTCCATTGGTGGCTGCACAGTTCTCACCACCTAGAGGGGCGATGGTTCGGGATCCAGGACGGGATCCTAGGGACCACGGATGCAACCCTCCGAGGCTGGAGAGCAGTCACACAGGGGGAAAACATCCAAGGAAGATGGTCAAGTCTTCCTTGGATGTTTTCATCTCCACATAAATGTTCTGGAGTTAAGGGCCATTTAATAACTGCAGACACAGTACGCACTGGGACGGGTGCCCAGCATCCTCTACGGACTAAGAGAAAAGGATTTACCGGTAGGTATTAAAATCCTATTTTCTCTAACGTCCTAGAGGATGCTGTGGACTCCGTAAGGACCATGGGGATAGACGGGCTCCGCAGGAGACATGGGCACTTTAAGAAAGACTTTAGTTCTGGGTGTGCACTGGCTCCTCCCTCTATGCCCCTCCTCCAGACCTCAGTTTGATACTGTACCCAGTGGAGACTGGGTGCTTTTCAGGAGCTCTCCTGAGCTTTCTGACAGAAAGTATTTTGTTAGGTTTTTAATTTTCAGGGAGCACTGCTGGCAACAGACTCCCTCATCGAGGGACTGAGGGGAGAGAAGCAGCCCTACTCTCTGAGTTGCAAGGTCCTGCTTCTTAGGCTACTGGACACCATTAGCTCCAGTGGGACTGGTACGCAGGATCTCACCCTCGCCGTCCGTCCCAGAGCCGCGCCGCCGTCCCCCTCGCAGAGCCGGAAGATAGAAGCCGGGTGAGTATGAGAAGAAAAGAAGACTTCAGAGGCGGCAGAAGACTTCATGATCTTCACTGAGGTAACGCACAGCACTGCAGCTGTGCGCCTTTGCTCCCATACACCTCACATACTCCGGTCACTGTAAGGGTGCAGGGCGCAGGGGGGGCGCCCTGGGCAGCAATATAAACCTCTTTCGCAAAAATATAACATATATACAGCTGGGCACTTTATATATGTATAAGCCCCCACCAATTTTACAGTTTAAGCGGGACAGACGCCCGCCTCCGAGGGGGCGGGGCTTCTCCCTCAGCACTCACCAGCGCCATTTTTTCTCCACAGCACCGCTGAGAGGAAGCTCCCCGGACTCTACCCTGCTTATACCACGTTAGACAAGAGGGTTGAAAAGAGGGGTGGGGGGGGCACATAATTCGCAAATTACATACAGCAGCACTACTGGGCAAACATTAAGTTACTGTTTTATTCCTGGGTTATATAGCGCTGGGGGGTGTGCTGGCATACTCTCTCTCTGTCTCTCCAAAGGGCCTTGTGGGGAAACTGTCTTCAGAAAAAGCATTCCCTGTGTGTGTAGTGTGTCGGTACACGTGTGTCGACATGTCTGAGGAAGAAGGCTATATTAGAGAGGAGCGGGAGCAAATGAATGTGGTGTCTCCGCCGACAGCTGATTGGATGGATATGTGGAATGTTTTAAATGCTAGTGTAAACTCATTGCACAAAAGATTAGACAAGGCAGAAGCTTTGGGACAGTCAGGGTTTCAAGCCATGCCTGATCCTATGTTGCAGGGACTGTCAGGGTCTCATAAGCGCCCACTATCCCAGATTGTTGACACAGATACCGACACGGATTCTGACTAGAGATGAGCGCCTGAAATTTTTCGGGTTTTGTGTTTTGGTTTTGGGTTCGGTTCCGCGGCCGTGTTTTGGGTTCGAACGCGTTTTGGCAAAACCTCACCGAATTTTTTTTGTCGGATTCGGGTGTGTTTTGGATTCGGGTGTTTTTTTCAAAAAACACTAAAAAACAGCTTAAATCATAGAATTTGGGGGTCATTTTGATCCCAAAGTATTATTAACCTCAAAAACCATAATTTACACTCATTTTCAGTCTATTCTGAATGCCTCACACCTCACAATATTATTTTTAGTCCTAAAATTTGCACCGAGGTCGCTGTGTGAGTAAGATAAGCGACCCTAGTGGCCGACACAAACACCGGGCCCATCTAGGAGTGGCACTGCAGTGTCACGCAGGATGTCCCTTCCAAAAAACCCTCCCCAAACAGCACATGACGCAAAGAAAAAAAGAGGCGCAATGAGGTAGCTGTGTGAGTAAGATTAGCGACCCTAGTGGCCGACACAAACACCGGGCCCATCTAGGAGTGGCACTGCAGTGTCACGCAGGATGTCCCTTCCAAAAAACCCTCCCCAAACAGCACATGACGCAAAGAAAAAAAGAGGCGCAATGAGGTAGCTGACTGTGTGAGTAAGATTAGCGACCCTAGTGGCCGACACAAACACCGGGCCCATCTAGGAGTGGCACTGCAGTGTCACGCAGGATGTCCCTTCCAAAAAACCCTCCCCAATCAGCACATGATGCAAAGAAAAAGAAAAGAAAAAAGAGGTGCAAGATGGAATTGTCCTTGGGCCCTCCCACCCACCCTTATGTTGTATAAACAAAACAGGACATGCACACTTTAACCAACCCATCATTTCAGTGACAGGGTCTGCCACACGACTGTGACTGATATGACGGGTTGGTTTGGACCCCCCCCAAAAAAGAAGCAATTAATCTCTCCTTGCACAAACTGGCTCTACAGAGGCAAGATGTCCACCTCATCTTCACCCTCCGATATATCACCGTGTACATCCCCCTCCTCACAGATTATCAATTCGTCCCCACTGGAATCCACCATCTCAGCTCCCTGTGTACTTTGTGGAGGCAATTGCTGCTGGTCAATGTCTCCGCGGAGGAATTGATTATAATTCATTTTAATGAACATCATCTTCTCCACATTTTCTGGATGTAACCTCGTACGCCGATTGCTGACAAGGTGAGCGGCGGCACTAAACACTCTTTCGGAGTACACACTTGTGGGAGGGCAACTTAGGTAGAATAAAGCCAGTTTGTGCAAGGGCCTCCAAATTGCCTCTTTTTCCTGCCAGTATAAGTACGGACTGTGTGACGTGCCTACTTGGATGCGGTCACTCATATAATCCTCCACCATTCTATCAATGTTGAGAGAATCATATGCAGTGACAGTAGACGACATGTCCGTAATCGTTGTCAGGTCCTTCAGTCCGGACCAGATGTCAGCATCAGCAGTCGCTCCAGACTGCCCTGCATCACCGCCAGCGGGTGGGCTCGGAATTCTGAGCCTTTTCCTCGCACCCCCAGTTGCGGGAGAATGTGAAGGAGGAGATGTTGACAGGTCGCGTTCCGCTTGACTTGACAATTTTGTCACCAGCAGGTCTTTCAACCCCAGCAGACCTGTGTCTGCCGGAAAGAGAGATCCAAGGTAGGCTTTAAATCTAGGATCGAGCACGGTGGCCAAAATGTAGTGCTCTGATTTCAACAGATTGACCACCCGTGAATCCTTGTTAAGCGAATTAAGGGCTGCATCCACAAGTCCCACATGCCTAGCGGAATCGCTCCCTTTTAGCTCCTTCTTCAATGCCTCCAGCTTCTTCTGCAAAAGCCTGATGAGGGGAATGACCTGACTCAGGCTGGCAGTGTCTGAACTGACTTCACGTGTGGCAAGTTCAAAGGGCATCAGAACCTTGCACAACGTTGAAATCATTCTCCACTGCACTTGAGACAGGTGCATTCCACCTCCTATATCGTGCTCAATTGTATAGGCTTGAATGGCCTTTTGCTGCTCCTCCAACCTCTGAAGCATATAGAGGGTTGAATTCCACCTCGTTACCACTTCTTGCTTCAGATGATGGCAGGGCAGGTTCAGTAGTTTTTGGTGGTGCTCCAGTCTTCTGTACGTGGTGCCTGTACGCCGAAAGTGTCCCGCAATTTTTCTGGCCACCGACAGCATCTCTTGCACGCCCCTGTCGTTTTTTAAAAAATTCTGCACCACCAAATTCAAGGTATGTGCAAAACATGGGACGTGCTGGAATTTGCCCATATTTAATGCACACACAATATTGCTGGCGTTGTCCGATGCCACAAATCCACAGGAGAGTCCAATTGGGGTAAGCCATTCCGCGATGATCTTCCTCAGTTGCCGTAAGAGGTTTTCAGCTGTGTGCGTATTCTGGAAAGCGGTGATACAAAGCGTAGCCTGCCTAGGAAAGAGTTGGCGTTTGCGAGATGCTGCTACTGGTGCCGCCGCTGCTGTTCTTGCGGCGGGAGTCCATACATCTACCCAGTGGGCTGTCACAGTCATATAGTCCTGACCCTGCCCTGCTCCACTTGTCCACATGTCCGTGGTTAAGTGGACATTGGGTACAACTGCATTTTTTAGGACACTGGTGAGTCTTTTTCTGACGTCCGTGTACATTCTCGGTATCGCCTGCCTAGAGAAGTGGAACCTAGATGGTATTTGGTAACGGGGGCACACTGCCTCAATAAATTGTCTAGTTCCCTGTGAACTAACGGCGGATACCGGACGCACGTCTAACACCAACATAGTTGTCAAGGACTCAGTTATCCGCTTTGCAGTAGGATGACTGCTGTGATATTTCATCTTCCTCGCAAAGGACTGTTGAACAGTCAATTGCTTACTGGAAGTAGTACAAGTGGGCTTACGACTTCCCCTCTGGGATGACCATCGACTCCCAGCGGCAACAACAGCAGCGCCAGCAGCAGTAGGCGTTACACGCAAGGATGCATCGGAGGAATCCCAGGCAGGAAAGGACTCGTCAGAATTGCCAGTGACATGGCCTGCAGGACTATTGGCATTCCTGGGGAAGGAGGAAATTGACACTGAGGGAGTTGGTGGGGTGGTTTGCGTGAGCTTGGTTACAAGAGGAAGGGATTTACTGGTCAGTGGACTGCTTCCGCTGTCACCCAAAGTTTTTGAACTTGTCACTGACTTATTATGAATGCGCTGCAGGTGACGTATAAGGGAGGATGTTCCGAGGTGGTTAACGTCCTTACCCCTACTTATTACAGCTTGACAAAGGGAACACACGGCTTGACACCTGTTGTCCGCATTTCTGGTGAAATACCTCCACACCGAAGAGCTGATTTTTTTGGTATTTTCACCTGGCATGTCAACGGCCATATTCCTCCCACGGACAACAGGTGTCTCCCCGGGTGCCTGACTTAAACAAACCACCTCACCATCAGAATCCTCCTGGTCAATTTCCTCCCCAGCGCCAGCAACACCCATATCCTCCTCATCCTGGTGTACTTCAACACTGACATCTTCAATCTGACTATCAGGAACTGGACTGCGGGTGCTCCTTCCAGCACTTGCAGGGGGCGTGCAAATGGTGGAAGGCGCATGCTCTTCACGTCCAGTGTTGGGAAGGTCAGGCATCGCAACCGACACAATTGGACTCTCCTTGTGGATTTGGGATTTCGAAGAATGCACAGTTCTTTGCTGTGCTGCTTTTGCCAGCTTGAGTCTTTTCATTTTTCTAGCGAGAGGCTGAGTGCTTCCATCCTCATGTGAAGCTGAACCACTAGCCATGAACATAGGCCAGGGCCTCAGCCGTTCCTTGCCACTCCGTGTGGTAAATGGCATATTGGCAAGTTTACGCTTCTCCTCCGACAATTTTATTTTAGGTTTTGGAGTCCTTTTTTTACTGATATTTGGTGTTTTGGATTTGACATGCTCTGTACTATGACATTGGGCATCGGCCTTGGCAGACGACGTTGCTGGCATTTCATCGTCTCGGCCATGACTAGTGGCAGCAGCTTCAGCACGAGGTGGAAGTGGATCTTGATCTTTCCCTAATTTTGGAACCTCAACATTTTTGTTCTCCATATTTTAATAGGCACAACTAAAAGGCACCTCAGGTAAACAATGGAGATGGATGGATTGGATACTAGTATACAATTATGGACGGGCTGCCGAGTGCCGACACAGAGGTAGCCACAGCCGTGAACTACCGCACTGTACTGTGTCTGCTGCTAATATAGACTGGTTGATAAAGAGATAGTATACTCGTAACTAGTATGTATGTATAAGGAAAGAAAAAAAAACCACGGTTAGGTGGTATATACAATTATGGACGGGCTGCCGAGTGCCGACACAGAGGTAGCCACAGCCATGAACTACCGCACTGTACTGTGTCTGCTGCTAATATATAGACTGGTTGATAAAGAGATAGTATACTCGTAACTAGTATGTATGTATAAAGAAAGAAAAAAAAACCACGGTTAGGTGGTATATACAATTATGGACGGGCTGCCGAGTGCCGACACAGAGGTAGCCACAGCCGTGAACTACCGCACTGTACTGTGTCTGCTGCTAATATATAGACTGGTTGATAAAGAGATAGTATACTCGTAACTAGTATGTATGTATAAAGAAAGAAAAAAAAACCACGGTTAGGTGGTATATACAATTATGGACGGGCTGCCGAGTGCCGACACAGAGGTAGCCACAGCCGTGAACTACCGCACTGTACTGTGTCTGCTGCTAATATATAGACTGGTTGATAAAGAGATAGTATACTCGTAACTAGTATGTATGTATAAAGAAAGAAAAAAAAACCACGGTTAGGTGGTATATACAATTATGGACGGGCTGCCGAGTGCCGACACAGAGGTAGCCACAGCCGTGAACTACCGCACTGTACTGTGTCTGCTGCTAATATATAGACTGGTTGATAAAGAGATAGTATACTCGTAACTAGTATGTATGTATAAAGAAAGAAAGGCTTTAAAAATGATTATACGATACATTATATATCATATCATTGTATGGTTGTAAAATACAACTTAAAAACTTTAATGAATAAATACATAAAGTAGCTTTTATGTAACCTTTTTAAACCTATTAGCATAGACCGAATCTCATCGTGTGTATAGGCCTTTAGTTCAACAACAGCATGGGACCAGTTAGTGTGTTTTGACCACTGCACAGCACCTGGTGTTATATAGTAAGCACCACTATGGCATAGTATACAGCATTATGGGCCTGATATGAGTGTGACCAGCGGTGATGTGGAATGCAGTAGGAGGTGCTGTTTAGCAAGCACCACTTCTATATTCACCATGCAGTATATTGTGTGAATATAGAAGTGTTGGCTGTGTTATGTATTAGAGTAATTATTGCAGCTCCCAGCTAAAATTGCAACAATGTAATTTAGTGACAAGCTGCAGAGATTAACCCTTTCTGTGGCTGCTGCACAACCTCTATTCATATCGCTGAATTCAATTAGGGAGATGTTCTCACCCCGCGAGCAAGCGCAGGTAAATGCCACACTTAAATGTATGGGTATGGTCTCCATAAAATGAGCGTAGCCTTGCAGGCAAAGACTACCTTACACCCCAGTTCTTGACCCTGCACCAACAGACCTCGGCCACCACAGGGAAAAAAGTACAGTAATTTCCACCATGTTAAGCCCCACACATTAATGCCCTTTGGAACATATTATGTCACTCACCACAATATCTGTGATACACTATGCCCTACAGTAAAGCTTCTAATTACTTTTACAAAAACTGCTCAACGCCAAGAGTTTCACGTGCTGGGTGTCATGCTCATTGCCAGGGGTTTCACTCTCTGGGTGTCATGCTCATTGCCAGGGGGAACGCAGTAGGAGGTGTTATATAGTAAGCACCACTATGGCATAGTATATAGCATTATATATATTGTGAGCACTGGTGATGTTGAGTGCAGTAGAGCTGCTGCTGGGTAATTACAATTTACTACAACCACCAATATATTCTGCTGCACTATATATATGCAAAGCTAATTCTGCTGGGTAATTACAATTGACTACAACCACCAATATATTCTGCTGCACTATATCTATATTTGCAAAGCTAATTCTGCTGGGTAATTACAATTGACTACAACCACCAATATATTCTGCTGCACTATATCTATATATGCAAAGCTAATTCTGCTGAGTAATTACAATTGACTACAACCACCAATATATTCTGCTGCACTATATCTATATATGCAAAGCTAATTCTGCTGGGTAATGCAAATTGAAACATTATTGCATAGTATGTGATTTTGAAGTACTTTTTTAAAGTTTTGAATGATATAGAACCAGTTTAATCTTTGTGGAATGCCTGGTTGTTGTTTTTAAGGTAATTTATTGCCTGGCATTTGAGGTGGGGGGGGTTTGGTTACAGATTTAAATTATTGGTTTTACTTGTAATAGTCTTCTACTTAAGTCCAATGGTGTAGGCTGTGCAAAGCCGTTTGGCTGTGCATTTATTGATCCAAGCGTGCATTTTTATCAAAGCGTGATAAAATTGACACATAACAGCAGCGTTCAATCAGCGTTAATTTATCTTCAGCTGATATCGATTGTGAATTGACGTTTCTTCTCTTCTTGTCACCTACAGTTAATTACAATTGACTACAACCACCAATATATTCTGCTGCACTATATCTATATATGCAAAGCTAATTCTGCTGGGTAATGCAAATTGAAACATTATTGCATAGTATGTGATTTTGAAGTACTTTTTTAAAGTTTTGAATGATATAGACCCAGTTTAATCTTTGTGGAATGCCTGGTTGTTGTTTTTAAGGTAATTTATTGCCTGGCATTTGAGGGGGTGGGGTGTGGTTACAGATTTCAATTATTGGTTTCACTTGTAATAGTCTTCTACTTAAGTCCAATGGTGTAGGCTGTGCAAAGCCGTTTGGCTGTGCATTTATTGATCTAAGCGTGCATTTTTATCAAAGCGTGATAAAATTGACACATAACAGCAGCGTTCAATCAGCGTTAATTTATCTTCAGCTGATATCGATTGTGAATTGACGTTTCTTCTCTTCTTGTCACCTACAGGTAATTACAATTGACTACAACCACCAATATATTCTGCTGCACTATATCTATATATGCAAAGCTAATTCTGCTGGGTTATGCAAATTGAAACATTATTGCATAGTATGTGATTTTGAAGTACTTTTTTAAAGTTTTGAATGATATAGACCCAGTTTAATCTTTGTGGAATGCCTGGTTGTTGTTTTTAAGGTAATTTATTGCCTGGCATTTGAGGGGGTGGGGTGTGGTTACAGATTTCAATTATTGGTTTCACTTGTAATAGTCTTCTACTTAAGTCCAATGGTGTAGGCTGTGCAAAGCCGTTTGGCTGTGCATTTATTGATCTAAGCGTGCATTTTTATCAAAGCGTGATAAAATTGACACATAACAGCAGTGTTCAATCAGCATTAATTTATCTTCAACTGATATCAATTGTGAATTGACGTTTCTTCTCTTCTTGTCACCTACAGGTAATTACAATTGACTACAACCACCAATATATTCTGCTGCACTATATCTATATATGCAAAGCTAATTCTGCTGGGTAATGCAAATTGAAACATTATTGCATAGTATGTGATTTTGAAGTACTTTTTTAAAGTTTTGAATGATATAGACCCAGTTTAATCTTTGTGGAATGCCTGGTTGTTGTTTTAAAGGTAATTTATTGCCTGGCATTTGAGGGGGTGGGGTGTGGTTACAGATTTCAATTATTGGTTTCACTTGTAATAGTCTTCTACTTAAGTCCAATGGTGTAGGCTGTGCAAAGCCGTTTGGCTGTGCATTTATTGATCTAAGCATGCATTTTTATCAAAGCGTGATAAAATTGACACATAACAGCAGTGTTCAATCAGCATTAATTTATCTTCAGCTGATATCGATTGTGAATTGACGTTTCTTCTCTTCTTGTCACCTCCAGGTAATTACAATTGACTACAACCACCAATATATTCTGCTGCACTATATCTATATATGCAAAGCTAATTCTGCTGGGTAATGCAAATTGAAACATTATTGCATAGTATGTGATTTTGAAGTACTTTTTTAAAGTTTTGAATGATATAGACCCAGTTTAATCTTTGTGGAATGCCTGGTTGTTGTTTTTAAGGTAATTTATTGCCTGGCATTTGAGGGTGTGGGGTGTGGTTACAGATTTCAATTATTGGTTTCACTTGTAATAGTCTTCTACTTAAGTCCAATGGTGTAGGCTGTGCAAAGCCATTTGGCTGTGCATTTATTGATCTAAGCGTGCATTTTTATCAAAGCGTGATAAAATTGACACATAACAGCAGTGTTCAATCAGCGTTCAATCGAAGTGAAAAAGAAGGAAAACAGAAGCACACCAATCTAACAAAACAAAGAAAACTGAAGAACTAATAACAAATGTGAGTCACTTACTCCTCAGATCACTCACCTCCTGATTGTTGCATCTGATTACATAGCACAGAACTACCTTACTTGGACATTTCATAAACCATCCATTTCACCTACAAATGCCTGTATCTGTATTATTGTAATTTTGTTTTTTAAGCACAGCTGCACCAATGCAATTTTACCTGCAAACACTTAAAACATCTAACATAATTACCATTGCTTCTTAAACCTCTCACAATCCTTTCATTTCTTACACTCCAAATACATTTCTGCACCCACTTTATCTACGCTTTTGACTCATTTCATACTAAATCTACACCCCTTGAGCCTACACTGCTTTTCTCACCTGCATTTCTGCAATTCTTCTGCTCGGATTGCCTTACTGTCTCCTCTCCTACTTCCACTACTTCAACCTATTTACCTACTTAACACTATGTCAAGGTTTTCTTATACTCCCCACATCACTCAGTGTCTACCTAATAATGTATCTTTATCCTTCCCCCACTAGTCTCCTCCACCTCCTCCTCTCTCCCCTCCTCTGTCTCCCCTCCATCCCTCTGTTTCCTTCCCCCACCTTTCCTGTTACCCCACTTTCATTCACCTCTGCCCCATGGTCCTGCTACCCCACAACTCAGCCCTGCTCCCTCTCTCCATTCCCTGTCACCTCCCCACACCCCCATCCACATCACACTGACCTCCCTCCCTGCCCACCTCCTGCAGTTTCCCCTCCTAGCTCAGGCACCCGTACCATCACTACTCTCTCATCATCCCTGCCCTCAAAGTTAATCCCACCTCATCGCTACAGCAACCCTGAAAATCTAATTCACATCTCTCCCACAAACTCATACCCCCTATCCTGTGCCCTCTGGAATGCCAGATCTGTTTGTAACAAACTGGTCCCCACTCATGACCTTTTCATTTCCAACTCCCTACACCTACTAGCCATTACTGAAACTTGGATTACGCCCTCTGACACTACTTCTGCTGCTGCTCTCTCTGCTGGGGGCCTTACATTCACACACACACCCCGACCTGGGGGTCGCCATGGGGGTGGTGTTGGGGTCCTTTTACCTTCTAGTTACTCCTACCAACTCATACCACCAGAACCATCCCTTATATTCTCTACATTTGAGGTCCACGCCATATGCCTCTTCCAACCAGTCCATCTTAGAGTAGCTGTCATTTACCGCCCCCCTGGCACTGCTTCCAAATTCATCGACAACTTTGCTTCCTGGCTTCCTCACTTCCTCTCTTCTGACATTCCCACCATTATCCTAGGCGATTTCAACATCCCTATTGACATCCCCACACAATCCCCTGCCTCTAAACTCCTTAACCTCACCTCTTCACTTGGTCTCTCCCAGTGGACCTCCTCACCCTCCCATGTGAATGGGAGCACACTGGATCTGGTCTTCACTCACCGCTGTGATATTTCTGATTTTTCCAACTCCCCATTTCCCCTCTCTGACCACCACCTGCTCTCCTTCAACCTATCTCTCTCGACTTCCCCATCTCTACCTCCTAAGGCTACCATCACTAAGCGTAACATTGAAGCTATTGACACCACATTCCTTTCCTCCCTGTTTGACTCACTTCTCTCTCCTATTCTCTCTCTCTCATGCCCTGAACAAGCCACTTCCACATACAATGCTTCCCTTACTTCTGCTCTTGACTCTGTTGCTCCACCAACGACTATTCACCCTTGCAAATTAACACCTCAACCCTGGCACACCAAATGCACCAGATATCTGCAAAAATGCTCATGTACTGCTGAGCGACACTGGAGGAAATCACGCTCTAAGGCAGACTTCCTCCATTTCAAACTTATGCTCTCATCCTTCAGTGCTGCCCTTTCTCTTGCTAAACAGTCATACTTCAAGAACCTAATCTCCTCCCAGTCTTCCAACCCCCGGCGCCTCTTTGCCACTCTCAACTCACTCCTCTGCCCACCTCCACCTCATCTCCCTTCCTCACTCTCTGCTCTTGACTTTGCCACTTACTTCACATCCAAAATTGACTCCATACGTCAGGACATCACATCACACCAGACTATCAGTAACCAGCCTTCTCCCATCCCTTACCAACCCTCCCCATCCCTCGCACCAACTCTGTCATCTTTCTCCCATGCATCTGGAGAGGAAGTCATGGCCCTCATTCGTTCCTGTCCCCTCACCACTTGACCCTATCCCCTCCCGCCTCCTTTGCCACCTCTCTTCTTCTGCTTGTTCCCATCTTTCCCACCTTCTCAATCTCTCCCTCTCATCAGGCACTGTCCCCTCTGCCTTCAAGCACGCTCTCATCTCTCCTATTCTTAAAAAACCTACCCTTGATCCAAACACTCTCTCCAACTACCGACCCATCTCTCTCCTCCCTTTTGCCTCCAAACTCCTTGAGCGTATTGTCTACAACCGCCTTACTTCCTTTCTTTCCTCACACTCACTGCTTGACCCATTCCAGTCTGGCTTCCGTCCTCTCCACTCCACTGAAACTGCCCTTACAAAAGTATGCAATGACCTCCATGCTGCTAAATCTAAGGGACACTACTCTCTACTTATTCTACTTGATCTCTCTGCTGCTTTTGACACTGTAGACCATCCTCTCCTACTGCAAATCCTTCACTCCATTGGTCTGCGTAACACTGCCCTCTCTTGGTTGTCGTCCTACCTTTCTGACCGTTCATTCTCTGTCTCCTCTCATGACTCCACCTCCCCCTCACTTCCACTAACTGTAGGGGTACCCCAAGGTTCTGTCCTTGGTCCTCTTCTCTTCTCTCTCTATACGTCCTCACTAGGTAAGCTCATTAGTTCTTTTGGTTTCCAATATCATCTCTATGCTGATGACACTCAAATCTATCTTTCCTCTCCAGACCTCTCCCCTACTCTCCTCACTCGTATCTCCAACTGTCTCTCTGCTATCTCTTCCTGGATGTCCCAGCGCTTTCTTAAACTTAACATGTCTAAGACCGAGCTGATCATCTTCCCTCCCTCCCGCATAATCTCACCTCCTACAATCTCATTATCTATTGATGGCACTACTATCTCCTCTACCCCCCAAGCGCGCTGTCTTGGAGTAATCCTTGACTCCTCCCTCTCCTTCAAACCACACATTCAGCACCTCTCACAAACCTGCCGTTTTCATCTAAAAAATATTTCCAGGATCAGACTTTTTCTGACCCAGGATGCTACTAAGACTCTTATCCACTCACTGGTCATCTCCAGACTGGACTGCTGTAATCTCTTCCTGACTGGCATTCCTGACAAATACCTCTCTCCACTCCAATCTATCCTCAATGCTGCTGCCCGGCTCATTTTCCTCACCAAACGCACTACGTCCACCTCTCCTCTCTTACTAGTCCTTCACTGGCTCCCCTTCCCTTTCAGAATCCATTTCAAGCTTCTCACACTTGCTTACAAAGCCCTCACCCACTCCTCTCCCATCTACATCTCTGATCTTATCTCGCTTTACACTCCCACCCGTCCTCTTCGCTCTGCTAATGCACACCGACTCTCCTGCCTACGGATTACTTCCTCCCACTCCTACCTCCAAGATTTTTCACGTGCTGCACCACTTCTCTGGAATTCCCTACCTCTCCCCCTCAGACTCTCCACCTCTCTACAAAACTTCAAACGGGCTCTCAAGACCCACTTCTTCACCAAACCCAGCCAAATCTCATCCTAAACCTCTGTTCCATGCTCTCTATGTACCCCATCTGTCTCACCCCTGTCTGTCTACCCCTCCCTTTAAGAATGTAAGCTCTCACGAGCAGGGCCCTCTTCCCTCATGTGCTTACTCTTTTCTTACTTTAATAATCTTCAGCTGCACCAAATCCATCAGTCTTCTGCCACCTGATACTTATTCCAGTGTCATCTGCTGATGTAGCTATGTTTATTTACCCTGTACTTGTCCTATATTGTCGTCAACTGTAAGTTGCTGTTTTCCTGTTTGATTATTTGTTTATGTACTCTGTAATTGGGCACTGCGGAACCCTTGTGGCGCCATATAAATAAAGGATAATAATAATAATAATAAATAATATAATATTTAGCAGTACGGTACAGTAGGCCACTGCTCTACCTACCTCTGTGTCGTCAAGTATACTATCCATCCATACCTGTGGTGCATTTTAGAAAAAAACATGTCTCGGCAGAGCAATCTATAAATCCATCATTTTTCAGACAGCAACAGTGGGTATTGTAATAGTCACCCAATCCATCACTTTTATAGGGTTACATGCACCCACATGCTACAGCCTGTCTCAATAATTTTACTGTCACGCTGTGTGTGTTTGTGTTTTTATTTGGGTATTTTTTGTTGTTGTAGAACTACAGGTACCAGCAAGCCCGTTATTTCCCCGCCTGCTGGTACTTGAGGTTCTCCAAGTACCAGCAAGCGGGGGAGGCTTGCTGGGCCTTGTAGTTCCACAACGAAAAAACAATATTCTTTTTTTACACACATGGCTATCAGCCCGGCACCCACCACCCAGGGGTGCTGGGGACAGCCTCGGGCTTCACCCCTGGCCCTTGGGTGCCTCGAGGGGAGGAACCTCTTGATTTAAGGGCCTACATAAAAGTGTCCCCCGGCTGTGGCATTATCTCTCTGGCTAGAGGAGCCCGGTGCTGGTTTTAAAAATATGGGGGACCCCTACATCTATTGTCCCACGTATTTTTGGAACCTGGACCGGTCTAAGAGCCCGGTGCTAGTTGTCTAAATACGGGGAACCCCTGTCCAATTTTTCCCCCAGTATTTAAATAACCAGGACCGGCTCAAAGAGCCCGAGGCTGGTTATACTAAGGAGGGGGGACCTCACGCATTTTTTTTAACCCATTCAGACCCTTCTCCTTTAAGTTAATGGAAGCCCGGGACAACAAAATTGCATTCATGTCCTCCTCCCTCACCCTTCCCAGTCCCAAACACTCATTTTTTTTTTCTTTAAAAATGTATAATATATAACGAGAACAATGAGCAGGCAGGCAGCGGGCATTGGCGGCATCGGACTGAGATAGAAATTAGTGGTGGAGGGCTGGGTCAGTTGATTGTGGGCGAGTTTGTAAGCCATTGGCGGTGGCAGCGGGTATCGGCTCAGAGGCAGTAGCGGGCATTGGCTAAGGGTCATCGGCAGGATTCGGCGGACATTATGGCTGTAGTGCCTCACTAGCCACTGACCTCACTGCACGCCACTGTGGGACAGATGTAACATGCAGAGAGAGGTAGATTTGGGAGGGGGAATGTCCTAGCATAACTGTTAATTGCAGTGTAATACTGTAATTCAGCTGTGCAGCATTTGTGGCTAAATGTCAAAGAAGCCAGTATTTACCCTGCATGCAAAACAATAAATGTATTTGAACATACCTCCCAACTATCCCAATTTTTGCAGGACAGTCACTTTTTTGGGGAATGTCCAGCTAACCCAAACAACCCCCCCCCTTCCCATGGGGAAGGGGGGGGGGGTGGAAGGCTCCCTGTAGCTTGTTGCTCTGCAAATATGCACATTGTGGGTAATTCAGACCTGATCGCTAGGGTGTGTTTTTTGCATCCCTGTAATCAGGTAGTTGCCGCCTACAGCGGAAGGGAAAATTTGCTGTGCAGGTGTGTGATCACATGTGCACAAGAGCTGCACAGCTCAGCACTTACTCAGCCATTGAGGTGACGTCACAAATCCTCCCACAAAACGCCGGGTCCCTCCAGTGTTTTTCCGGACACTCCCTAGAAACATTCAGTTGCCACCCACACAAACACCCTCTTCTTGTCAATCTTCTTGTGATCTCCGGACCGTCGCACTTACGCATTGTGGCGCATACGCATGTGCAGTGCAGACCAGATTGCCCGCTGGCTGAAAATAAATTGAAGCGATCTGGTCTGAATAAGCCTCAATGTCTATTCACGGGAGACAGAGGGGCTGGGGCATGGCCAGCAGCTCACAGAGCACCTATAATGACAAAAATGGGAGACATGGCTCATGATCGCGATATACCTGCGAAGGTACGCCCTCTACTGATTGACAGGCAGAGGCATTCGCATTTTCTGCGGGGCACCCGGAGAAAATGTAGGCACACGCACAGGATGGACCCTGCGTATATGCCCCCATCCTCTTCATAGTTTTTGCGGTTGGAACGCGTATTACGATCCAAACTGAATTAGGCCCTATGTCTTATATACACGAGCAGTGTGAAAACATCAATCGATGGGGGTAATTCCAAGATGATCGCAGCAGGAATTTTGTTAGCAGTTGGGCAAAACCATGTGTACTGCAGGGGAGGCAGATATAACATGTGCAGAAAGAGTTAGATTGACTGCTTTATTTTTACACTGCAAATTAGATTGCAGATTGAACACACCACACCCAAATCTAACTCTCTCTGCACATGTTAAATCTGCCTTCCCTGCAGTGCACATAGGTGGTCATTCCGAGTTGTTCGCTCGGTAATTTTCTTCGCATCGCAGCGATTTTCCGCTTAATGCGCATGCGCAATGTTCACACTGCGACTGCGCCAAGTAAATTTGCTATGCAGTTAGGAATATTACTCACGTTTTTTTCATCGTTCTGGTGATCGTAATGTGATTGACAGGAAGTGGGTGTTTCTGGGCGGAAACAGGCCGCTTTAGGGGCGTGTGGGAAAAAATGCTACCGTTTCTGGGAAAAACGCGGGAGTGGCTGGAGAAACGGAGGAGTGTCTGGGCGAACGCTGGGTGTGTTTGTGACGTCAAACCAGGAACGACAAGCACTGAACTGATCGCACTGGCAGAGTAAGTCTCGAGCTACTCAGAAACTGCACAGAGATGTCTTATCGCAATATTGCAAATCTTTCGTTCGCAATTTTAAGATGCTAAGATTCACTCCCAGTAGGCGGCAGCTTAGCGTGTGCAATGCTGCTAAAAGCAGCTTGCGAGCGAACAACTCGGAATGAGGGCCATGGGGGGTAATTCTGAGTTGATCGCAGCAGGATTTTTGTTAGCAGTTGGGCAAAACCATGTGCACTGCATTTACGAACAGATGATTTTTTTATATAAATTTTAAAATGTTAGTAAATGTGTGTGTTTTTTTCAACCTGGAAGCCCAACATCGATTAAGATCGATCTTAAATAGACCCCTGGGTTTTAAGGATAACCATGGTTGAGTCCAATGGTTAATTCACATTGACCGAAGTTCTAATTAAGTCACCTGTGCTCAAGCATGATATCCTTAAAATCTGGATTGCAATGACAGCATTTTGGAACTATGCCTAAGGGTTTAATTTTTACATTTATCCACTGACAATAAATCTACCTACAATATCCCTGTAACTGTTATGATTACAGTATTTCACTAAATAATTTAATTTGCTGAACCTTCTGTAAAAAGAAATATTAAGCTGCTGTAATTCCCAGATGCAGCAAATTTGTTAGCTAGTGGGCAAAACCATGTGCACTGCAGGGATGGGGGGGGGGGGGCAGATATAACATTTGCAGAGAGATTTAGGTGGGTTATATTGTTTGTGTGCAGGGTAAATACTGGCTGTTTTGTTTTTACACTGCAATTTAGATTTCAGTTTGAACACACCGCACCAAAATCTAACTCTCTCTGCACATATTATACACCCCCCCCCCCCCCCCCCTGCAGTGTACATGGTTTTAGCTAATAAATTTGCTGCTGTGATCAGATCTGAGTTAAGCCCTATGTATTTGGCACTGGCAAAGGGTTAGAGGCCTTGCTGTAGAGCTCACACCTTTCTTATCATGCATTGTAATATTTCCTATGTCCTGATGTTGTGCTCTCTGCTCCATCCAAGTAAACAGCAATGTAGCATGGCTATCAAAGAGCGTGAAGATTGCAGATTTCCTGGGATTAATGCTAAGGAATGCTATTCCAGAGGCTGCTGCTTTAATTCAAGTGTCACTGGGGTTAAATGGTGTTTTTACCTTAAAAACACAGGTAGAGTATATAGTACAGTGGTAAAGTGGGAGCATGTAGTGCTATTGATTACAGATTTGATGGAGCTTAAACATGGATAAGGTCCATGGCTCTAAGAGTTTATCTTGTGTATCCTTTATTCTTAGTCATGGTCAGATAAGATTAGAAAATACCATTTAAGTGGAAATTTCCTGTTAGCTGTTTTTCAGTTTGCTCAACTGTCTGATTAACTGGTCCTAAAAAAGGACCAAAGGAGCTAAATTGCCCTGTGATCTAGCTAAATTGCCCCAGTTAAAAAAAAAAAAACTAAGCTGCTGTAATTCCTGGATGTTTCCTTACTGCATCAACAGGAAGTGACAAGAAACAATGTAATGTGGAACCGTACAGCAGAAGGGATTGCGGCTACCCCACATTAAGTGCAGCGGAATGTAAGAAGAGGAATTGTTGCTTTGACTGCAGCATTCCCGGGGTTAACTGGTGTTTCTTCAAGTCACAAGGTATGGAGCTGCTGTATAGTTACTCGCAAGTCAGTAGTTGTATGATGCTCACACCTGTTAAGCTGGATACACACAGAATGCCCTACACAGGGGGTGAAATGAGCGCCCCCCCCACCCCCCGTATGCTCAGCACACATCACGCTGTGCTGAGCGGGGGGAGAGATGTGTGCTGAGCAGTTCGCTCAGCACACATCTCTCCCCAAAATCGGGCCGTGAATACGGACCTTTAAACTGGATCCACACTTAGATTATCTGTCCAATTTTTTTTTCTAGTTGAAACAAAATTATGCTAATATGTAGCAGCAAATGACAATTGACCATTTGCTCACAAACACTGGAAAACATCCAAAAATTTATATAAATTGGTTAAATCCATTTCATTTAGCTAATTTATCCAAACTACCTTTATTGTATCTCTGTGGGTGAATGATGTGTGGGTCAGTGTTGAGGGTGGTGGAGGAGATGGGTAATAGGCACAGCAGGGTGTGGACAGTCAAATAGTGTGCTTAGAGGTTCAGAGTCATTGTATGAGACTCTGGCAACAGTGACTTGATGAGTCTGGTGTCCATAGGGTGGGACGCATTAACCTTTTTATGCTATTGAAATAGTTCTCCTCCTGACCGACGCAGTTCCTTGCTCCGAGGTTGGTGTATTGTCCTGTTGCAGCGCCTCTCCACTGTGGTCACAGTGAGCTGTGTGGCGTTGCTGGCGCATGCCAATCTCCCCCCAACCTCCCTCTTGCATTTCAGACCTACGTACGCATGATGGGATCTTGTATGATATGCGCGTGTGCTGTAGAGATGAAAGTGGGGGTGAGGAGGCAGATCGTGAGATGGGGAAACTTTGTGGACTGTTAGCGAAGGGGAGCACTGGGCAATCTGAGTTGCAAAGAGGGCAGCAGAAGAGGTTATTGCATGTGCACTGGTGACAGGTCCATCCTTGGTGGCCAGCCTCAGTGGTAAAGGGGTACATGAGCTAGTGTCCCTTGGCCAGCCATGTACCATGGCCACCTCCCTACCTCCTATATATTCTCCCTGATCTGTCACTTTGTTACGGTCTGCTGCTGGCACTGGTGTATCGTCCTGCAGTTGCCGTCTCCGCCCATTGCTGTGACTTCCCCCAGAGTTAGCCACACAGAGTGACAGATCTGGGAAAATATATAGGAGATCATTACTTTCACTTGCAGCCTACCTTATTTTTTGCAGCCTAGCATGCTCCTGACCCCTTCTCTCACTAATACTTATACAACATTCATGAACTCATCTTAAGGTTTCTTTATTATTCAGTCACACTGTCTTGGATCCAAACCATTTCCTGTGGCATTGCAGTCAAACAATTGAGCTATTTACCCTTGCATAGAAAGGTATAATCTAAGCTAGAGAATTCTATTTGGAGCTCACCTTGTACTTTGTGAAGAAATAATCAGCTTTGTGGCTGAGCAGATATATGGAGTGTGTGGCTGCACACTGCATTGATCTGCTGAGTTGCAATGCTAATAATTTTTTTTTTTGCAAAGTACCAATAGCTTCATTGTGAAGGTGGAAAGAAGGGTGTTACGGCATGGAATGTACAAACTGCGAGACCCTGCTGGTAGCGCCTTTGTCTATTTAGTAGGAAGGGCACGTAACAGCCGGGGGGCAATGGAGGAAGCCCCTTTAGGGCTGGAGCCCGGCGGCAACTGACTCCGTTGTCTCTGGCAGTTCCGCCCCTGGACTAGAGGAATGGTCAAGAACATGGCAACATTTAATGCCAAAAAATGCAAAATCATACACGTCTCAAAAATGCAAAGGCTAACTATAATATTAAGGGCATTATAATGGCAAGAGGAAAGCTATCTAAGTATTACTATTTCAGGTAAGCAATGTAACAAAGCTATAGGAAAGGCAAGTCAGATGCTTGTTTGCATAGGTTAAAGAACCAGTAGCAGAAAAAAGTAATACAGGTTGAGCATCCCATATCCAAATATTCCGAAATACGGAATATTCCGAAATACGGACTTTTTTGAGTGAGACTGAGATAGTGAAACCTTTGTGTTTTGATGGCTCAGTGTACACAAACTTTGTTTAATACTCAAAGTTATTAAAAATATTGTATTAAATGAACTTCAGACTGTGTGTATAAGGTGTATATGAAACATAAATGAATTCTGTGAATGTACACACACTTTGTTTAATGCACAAAGTTATAAAAAATATTGGCTAAAATGACCTTCAGGCTGTGTGTATAAGGTGTATATGAAACATAAATGCCTTCTGTGCTTAGATTTAGGTCCCATCACCATAATATCTCGTTATGGTATGCAATTATTCCAAAATACAGAAAAATCCGATATCCAAAATTCCTACAGCCGTACATTGCCGCTCTCATACATCCGCACACTGCCACTCTCATATATCCGCACACTGCCGCTCACATCTATACATACATAGCCTCCATACATCTACACATCCAATCCCCGCGCAAGGGAACACTGAAATCACTATCACTTTTCCCCGGGGTGTGACCACAGCCAGCCACTACTCCGGCCACCTTCTTGTGACACCAAAATGCATCTTACCTATCATCAGGGTGGTGCTGCTGCTGGGGGCAGGTTGCTGCCTCAGTCTCCTAGTTGGTGCTGCGATTGGAGGGGGTACTGCTTCCCTGTGCTGCCACTGTCTCCCGGATCATCGTGCCGCTGGCTGAATTGCAGCTTGACGCTACTGCTGCCGGGAGTAACAGCTTCCTGACTGTTGTTGCTGGTGGCTGCCTACTGCTCATTGCCGCCGGAACACTGACCGGCTCGGCAGTGATGCTGGCGGAGGAGTAGTGGCGGTGGGGTGGTGCCTGCTCCCTTCCCTCGAGCATGCCGCAGTGTAAAAAAATAAATAATAGAGAGCATACCAGGGTGAGAGTCTGTATGGATCACAGTGATTACACGGGGCACAGCATAAGGACACCTTGCTGTGAGGGGCTCTGCCCACACAGATTGCTGCACCCTCTCTGATGTCAGCCGCTGCCCTCTCGTTCTCTGGGCGGCCAGTTCCAGTGTGAGGTAGGAGAGGAAGAGAACACACAGGTGTTAGGCGCCGTGGTCCGCGATGTCCTCGCGGCCCGGCGCCTAGCAACTAGGGATGCCGAGCGTGCTAGCCGCCGGCTCCCTAGCAACGCTAGGACGCCGGGCGCGCTGAGCCGCCTGGACCCTAGCAACGGGGACGCCACGGACGGACTGCGCTCCCCTTGCAGGGTCAATCAAGTGAACTACACACACACACTTGTCTTCTGGTCGTGCAGCAAGGCAGCTGCACGGCATTGTGCTAATCAGGCTCTGAACTTCTGATTGAAGGACTCCCTGCTAAATACCTTCTCAGTGCTTCACACAGACGCCGGTAATAGCTTCCTGCATGCTGCTTTGGTTTGCTGACGTCTGTTCCAGTTCTGCTGTGTCCGGTCATTCCTGTCCTCAGAGTTCCTGAATCTTAGTGTTGTCATCTCTTCCCAAGGAGTCTTCCAGTCCTCATTTACCCGCAACAGTCGCTAGAGGATCTCGTGTGGTTTTCGTGAGTGGCGGCTCTGCCGCGTGCTGCGGCCTAGGCCGCTTTATTTTGTATTCTGTGTTGGTGCATTTGCGGAGGTTTACGCTCCCACACTCCTCTCCGGAACTCGCCGGTGCCGGGTAGAAGAGTGGACAAGTGGGTATTTTGGTTGTCCTTTTCCCTGGCGGTTTTCCGCATATACTCTAGTTTAAAGTTAGTTTTGAGCCCCTGGCTTTGTTGTTTAGTAGAGGGCCCCTTGTTATCACCCTGTCTCGGATTTCTCTTTGTCTCCCATTAAGACCTGAGGGGGCATCGGAGTTGGGCAGACGTAATCCGCCCTTCAAACGCGGCTGCCATGGGCCCAAGCAACCATAGTCTCGCAAGAGATTTCTGACAGCACGGGCGAGACAACGGAGATAGGGCGCCAGGGGCTATTCCCGTTCCCACTCCCTTTCCAAGCATTACGTTCCAGTACTCAGGTCCTTGCTATAAGATATCCCCAGACCAGAGTATTGGAATCATAACAGGAGAGCAGCCCTGATATATAACAGAGGTGGAAGTTCTATAGGCAGCAGAGACGGAGACCAGCCAGCCAGTCTCCCAGTGCCCTGATCACTACACGCCGCCAGCACAGCATTACAGGAGGGTCCTATAGTGCTGCCCTGAGCTAACAGGTGTGTGTACCAGTGTGCTGCGCCCTGGTGTCTCTGAGAGGGGTGAGGTCACCGTGCCGCTTTAGTATATGGCTTTTCCTTAGTACTGTAAGTTACAGCCCTGCACTAGTAGTGGCAACTCTGCCCTATGTGAACCTGTGAGGTTATTTTCCTATTTACAGAATAACCGGGGAGAAGGCGGCCATATTGCGGCTCTCAAGAGAAGGCACTCTAGTACACCCCCTGCTGGCGGCCACTGCGCAGGCGCAACAAATTGAAATGCCCGATCTCTATAATGGGGCATATTTCTCTTAATTAAAAAAAACCTGTAACTTTCTGAAAAACCACAACCCCAAAAGGCACTTCACAGGGACATGCTCTATCTAATAAAACAAACCCCAAGTCATATATATATATATATTATATATATATATATATATATATATATATATAAAATAAGATTTTACTCACCGGTAAATCTATTTCTCGTAGTCCGTAGTGGATGCTGGGACTCCGTAAGGACCATGGGGAATAGCGGCTCCGCAGGAGACTTGGCACAACTAAAGAGAGCTTTAGGACTACCTGGTGTGCACTGGCTCCTCCCCCTATGACCCTCCTCCAGACCTCAGTTAGGATACTGTGCCCGGAAGAGCTGACACTAAGGAAGGATTTTGAATCCCGGGTAAGACTCATACCAGCCACACCAATCACACCGTACAACTCGTGATATTATACCCAGTTAACAGTATGACAACAACGGAGCCTCTGCACAGATGGCTCTCAACAATAACCCTTTTGTTAACAATAACTATGTACAAGTACTTGGGATGGGCGCCCAGCATCCACTACGGACTACGAGAAATAGATTTACCGGTGAGTAAAATCTTATTTTCTCTGACGTCCTAAGTGGATGCTGGGACTCCGTAAGGACCATGGGGATTATATCAAAGCTCCCAAACGGGAGGGAGAGTGCGGATGACTCTGCAGCACCGAATGAGCGAACTCCAGGTCCTCCTCAGCCAGGGTGTCAAACTTGTAAAATCTTGCAAATGTGTTTGACCCCGACCAAGTAGCAGCTCGGCAAAGTTGTAAAGCAGAGACCCCTCGGGCAGCCGCCCAAGAAGAGCCCACCTTCCTCGTGGAATGGGCTTTTACTGATCTAGAATGCGGCAGTCCCGCCGCAGAATGACAGTCCTGTACCCCAAATCTGAGGTACTCCTGGTGAGGAGAGTAAATGGGGACATGCAGGTAAGCATCCTTGATGTCCAGTGATACCATGTAATCCCCTTCCTCCAGGCTTGAGATAACCGCCCTGAGCGATTCCATCTTGAACTTGAACCGTTTTATATACGTGTTCAAAGATTTTAAATTTAAAATGGGTCTCACCGAACCGTCCGGTTTCGGTACCACAAACATTGTGGAATAGTAACCCCTTCCTTGTTGAAGGAGGGGTACCTTGACTATCACCTGCTGCAAATACAGCTTGTGAATTTGCCTCTATCACAGCCTCCCTGTCCAAGGGAGATGTTGGCAAGGCAGATTTTAGGAAACGGCGAGGGGGAGACGTCTCGAATTCCAGCTTGAATCCCTGAGACACTATTGTAGAATCCAGGGATCCACCTGTGAGCAAGCCCACTGATTGCTGAAGCACTTGAGACGGGCCCCCACCGCACCTGGCTCCACCAGTGGAGCCCCAGCGTCATGCTGTGGACTTAGCGGAAGCGGGGGAGGACTTTTGTTCCTGGGAACTGGCTGTATATATATATATATATATATATATATATATATATATATGCACACACACTCATGTATATACATGTATACACAAATACACGTATGTACATGTTTATGTATGTATAATACACTGATAGAGTACATTATATTTATGAATTAATTGCTTCCCGATTCTGCAGCAGCATCATCAGCACCATCAGTGTTACTCACAGTCACTTCACACTGACTGCTGCACAACACATCACTTAATTTCCGGGCCGCCCGCCACCTGGTGAAGAGACATGGGAGATGAAGGACCAGCAGTGCCACGTTGAGCGGAAGTATTGTGAATTAGTTACCCACACACTCCTTGTGACACCTGCTCCCCGTCTGCCCTCCCACCCGCCGCCTGCCATCCGGAACCCGCACTGACAAGTAAGTCTCAGCAGAACGTGTCTGCCGGCGGCTCCCAGTCCCCCCTAGAGGAACACTGCCAGTGGTGTGGCAGCCGCGGCACACTAGGACTGAGAGACCGCAGCGGGAGGAAAGCACGGGTGGGCGGGAGCAGGGCCGGCTCCAGGCCTACTAGCACCCTGAGCGAGAAAATGTAAAAGCGCCCCCCCCCCCCATGCGCGCGCCGAAGGCGCGCGCGCTCCCGGAAAAGTGGGTGTGGCCTCTGGAAAAGTGGGCGTGGACTCGTAACTTCATATCATCAAACTGTAAAAATATTTTCACACAATTAGCAGCCTTACACATAGCCACAGTAGTGTTCCTTACACACAATGTCTCCAGTATAGTGCCAGATACACATAATGTGCAGTGCCAGATAGACATGACATGCCTCCCAGCAGTGCCAGATAGACATGACATGCCTCCCAGCAGTGCCAGCTACACATGACATGCCCCGCAGCAGTGCCAGCTACACATGACATGCCCCGCAGCAGTGCCAGCTACACATGACATGCCCCCCAGCAGTGCCAGCTACACAGGATAGTGTTCACTTTTTAGGGCATGGTGCTGATCACAGGGAGGGCACATTTTTAAGTTAGGAGGGCAATATGATGTACATACTGCTTGTTGTTCCCACACCTATATGTCAAAGCATGGACAGTGCGCGCCGAAGGCGCGCAGCAAAAATTAATGGGAGTTACTTCGTGAGGAAGGTACGTGGCCACATAATAGTGGCAATTTGCATTACACCACACAGTAGTGCAGCTAATACACACTGCACCAGGTAGAACCTCCTATACACTTTGCGCCAGGCACAGCACTGAGACACATTGCCTAGCCACAGACGCCTAGCGGGAACACTACATGACATGCCCCCCAGCAGTGCCAGCTACACGTGACATGCCCCCCAGCAGTGCCAGCTACATAAATGGCCACACAGTGCCAGATATGCACCCACAGTTCAGATACATAAATGCCCCAAAGTGCCAGATACATAAGTGCCTCCACAGTGCAGATATGCCCCCCACAGTGCCAGATACATGATGCCCCCGCAGTGCCAGATACATAAGTGCCCACACAGTGCCAGATATAAAAATGCCCACACAGTGCCAGATATGTCCCCACTGTGCCATATATAAAAATGCCCGCACAGTGCCAGATATGCCACCACAGGGCCAGATACATAAATCCCCCCAGTGCCAGATACATAAATGCCCACATATTGCCAGATGCATAAGTGCCCACACAGTGCCAGATGCATTATTGCCCCCACAGTGTCAGATACATTAATGCCCCCAGTGCCAGATATGCCCCCACAGTGCCATATACATAATGCCCCCACAGTGCAGATATGCCCCCACAGTGCCAGAAACATAATGCCCCCACAGTGCAGCTATGCCCCCACAGTGCCAGATATATAATGCACCCACAGTGCAGATATGCCCCCACAGTGCCAGATATATAATGCCCCCACAGTGCAGATATGCCCCCACAGTGCCAGATACATAATGCCCCCACAGTGCAGATATGCCCCCACAGTGCCAGAAACATAATGCCCCCACAGTGCAGCTATGCCCCCACAGTGCCAGATATATAATGCCCCCACAGTGCAGATATGCCCCCACAGTGCCAGATACATAATGCCCCCACAGTGCAGATATGCCCCCACAGTGCAAGAAACATAATGCCCCCACAGTGCCAGATATATAATGCCCCCACAGTGCAGATATGCCCCCACAGTGCCAGATATATAATGCCCCCACAGTGCAGATATGCCCCCACAGTGCCAGATATATAATGCCCCCACAGTGCAGATATGCCCCCACAGTGCAAGAAACAATGCCCCCACAGTGCAGCTATGCCCCCACAGTGCCAGATATATAATGCCCCCACAGTGCAGATATGCCCCCACAGTGCCAGATATATAATGCCCCCACAGTGCAGATATGCCCCCACAGTGCAAGAATCAATGCCCCCACAGTGCAGCTATGCCCCCACAGTGCCAGATATATAATGCCCCCACAGTGCAGATATGCCCCCACAGTGCCAGATATATAATGCCCCCACAGTGCAGATATGCCCCCACAGTGCCAGATATATAATGCCCCCACAGTGCAGATATGCCCCCACAGTGCCAGATATATAATGCCCCCACAGTGCAGATATGCCCCCACAGTGCCAGATACATAATGCCCCCACAGTGCAGATATGCCCCCACAGTGCCAGAAACATAATGCCCCCATAGTGCAGCTATGCCCCCACAGTGCCAGATATATAATGCCCCCACAGTGCAGATATGCCCCCACAGTGCCAGATACATAATGCCCCCACAGTGCAGATATGCCCCCACAGTGCAAGAAACATAATGCCCCCACAGTGCCAGATATATAATGCCCCCACAGTGCAGATATGCCCCCACAGTGCCAGATATATAATGCCCCCACAGTGCAGATATGCCCCCACAGTGCCAGATATATAATGCCCCCACAGTGCAGATATGCCCCCACAGTGCAAGAAACAATGCCCCCACAGTGCAGCTATGCCCCCACAGTGCCAGATATATAATGCCCCCACAGTGCAGATATGCCCCCACAGTGCCAGATATATAATGCCCCCACAGTGCAGATATGCCCCCACAGTGCAAGAATCAATGCCCCCACAGTGCAGCTATGCCCCCACAGTGCCAGATATATAATGCCCCCACAGTGCAGATATGCCCCCACAGTGCCAGATATATAATGCCCCCACAGTGCAGATATGCCCCCACAGTGCCAGATATATAATGCCCCCACAGTGCAGATATGCCCCCACATGAATAAACATAATGCCCCCACAGTGCCAGATATATAATGCCCCCACAGTGCAGATTTTAACTTACATGGCATTGTCACTGCGGACTGCGGTGCTGGGAGCCGGGAGGGGGAGTACTGCTGTGGGCCCAGGCAGGCAGGCAGGCGGGCGGGCGGCTGGACGGATGAACGATTCCGTCTGCGCTGCGCGGCGCCGGCGTCTAACGTCAGACGCCGGCGCCGCACAGCGCGCTGCGCGCACACACACACAGTTTGAAGGCTGGCTCCAGGCAGGAATATGGCGGCCGCAGCGTGTGGCGCCCTAAAAGAGTGGCGCCCCACGCGGCCGCTCCAGTCGAACATGCCTGGAGCCGGCCCTGGGCGGGAGGAGAGCATAGGCGGACATCACCACGTCACATTGCAAGGTGACACCAGTCCCCCCAGTGAGGCCGCTGACGAATGCACTCAGCATAGTATTAGCAGCAGGCAGAGGGGGGGCGGGCGCAGCGGTGGTGGGAGGTACGGAAATGAGCTACAGGCTAGGCTCCACCGATCACACACTCAGCGATCACTGTGCCACAGCAAGCGTGGCGTGCAGCGGTGCTGGACATTAGGGAGTGCCTGTGCGCACCAGGCACCCCCTGTACGCACGCCTATGCGCTACCACCCCCCATATGCCACACTACATCACTATGCTATAGCCCTCCCATATGCTGCACTTCATAGTTACACTATACCCCCCATACAACATACTACATCACCACACTACACTACTCACAATAAAATTAAAACATCCCAGTTCCTCATTCTTAATGAGCTCACGTGAGTTCTCTCCCCAACAGAGCTCCAGACCAAGTAACAATGAAGACACCTGCAGCGTGTAGGGGGCAGGCCTGGTCCACTTGTCAGGAGAGAGCAGTCACTGGAGGGTAAGAAGGGGGCGGGGCCTAGTCCTACAGACGGGAGAGAGCACAGACAGGAGAGAGCAAGGTACAGGGGTAGAAGGGGACGGCTGATGTGAAGAAGGGGGCGGGGCCTATTCTTGCATCCTTTCAAAATTCGACTTTTTAAAATTCGACATTTGACAAATTCGACTTTTCTGCAATGGTACAAATGCGGCAATTCAACAAAAGTATATTCAATTGAAGTTTGTAAATTCGACAACAGTGCTTTTAAACAGTAAATTCGTCATTTTCAATCCGCCACACTTTGCAGGCGGAATCTAATAAAAAATAATATTTTTTGGGGTAATAGCATATCTATTTATATTAGAAGGGATTAGGTACTTGGTTTGTCTTTTTTGGAGGCACAAGTATTATTTATATATTTTTTAAAAGATTATTATTATTATTATTTTTTTTTAAATGGAATGTGAAAAACCCGGAAAAGAAAAATTGCGTGGGGTCCCCCCTCCAAAGCATAACCAGCCTCGGGCTCTTCGAGCCGGTCCTGGTTCTAAAAATCCGGGGGAAAAACGGACAGGGGATCCTTTTTGTCCCCCGTATTTTTAAAACCAGCTCCGGGCTCTGCGCCTGGTGCTGGTGCAAAAAATACGGGGGACAAAAAGAGTAGGGTCCCCCATTATTTTTACACCAGCATCGGGCTCCACTAGCTGGACAGATAATGCCACAGCCGGGGGTCACTTTTATACAGTGCCCTGCGGCCGTGGCATTAAATATCCAACTAGTCACCCCTGGCCGGGGTACCCTGGGGGAGTGGGGACCCCTTCAATCAAGGGGTCCCCCCCCCCCAGCCACCCAAGGGCCAGGGGTGAAGCCCGAGGCTGTCCCCCCCATCCAAGGGCTGCGGATGGGAGGCTGATAGCCTTGAGAAAATTGAAAGAATATTGTTTTTTCCAGTAGTACTACAAGTCCCAGCAAGCCTCACCCGCAATCTGGTACTTTGAAAACCACAAGTACCAGCATGCGGGAGAAAAACGGGCCCGCTGGTACCTGTAGTTCTACTGGGGAAAAAATACCCAAATAAAAACAGGACACAGACACCGTGAAAGTATAACTTTATTTCACACCTGCCGACACACAAATACTTACCTATGTTGACACGAAGCAGTCGGTCCTCTTCTCCAAGTAGAATCCACGGGTACCTGAAAATAAAAGATAATTATACTCACCTGATCCAGATTCCAGATTAAATCCACGTACTTGGCAAAACAACAAACCGAACACCCGGACCAGACGGACTGAAAGGGGTCCCATGTTTACACATGGGACCCCTTTCCACGAATGCAGACATCCGAATCTCGCGGGAATCCGACAGCGGGATGATGACGTTCGGGCGCGCTCGGGCTAGCCGAGCAAGGCGGGAAGGTTCGAACCTGCCTCGGACCCATGTAAAATGGGTGAAGTTCGGGGGGTCCGGATTCCGACGAACCGAACCCACTCATCACTAGTATGTACGTGTGTGTCAGGTGCCGTGCGCGTACGTACGTACGTACGTACGTACGTGTGTGTCAGGTGTCGTGCGTGTACGTGTGTGTGTGTGTGTCAGGGGCGCGTACCTACATGTGTGTATGTCAGGTGCTGTGCATGTGTGTACGTACACGCGTGTATGTGTCAGGTGCCGCGCGTGTACGTGTGTGTGTGTGTGTGCCAGTGTGCCAGGAGCCACGCGTGTACATGCGTGAGGGTGTCAGGAGCCGCGCGTATACGTACATACGTGTAAGTTTCAGGTGCCGCGCGTATACATACGTGTGTGTGTCAGGAGCCGAGCGTGTACGTACATGTGTGTGTGTCAGGAGCAATGCGCGTGTGTGTCAGGAGCCACACGTGTGCATACGTGTGTGTGTCAGGTGCCACACATGTACGTACGTACGTACGTGTGTGTGTGTGTGTGTGTCAGGTGCCGCGCGTGTACGTGTGTGTGTCAAGTGCCGCGTGTGTACGTACGTATGTGTGTGCCTGGAGCCGCGCGTGTACATACATGTGTGTGTGTGTGTCTCAGGTGCTGTACGTGTATGTGTGTGTCTCAGGTGCTGCACGTGTATATGTGTGTATTTCAGGTGCTGCATTTGTATGCGTCAGCTGCCACGTGGGTGTCAGGTGTTGAGCGTGTATGTGTTTGTGTCAGCTGTCGCATCTGTATGTGTGTGACTGTCAGGTGCTGCGCGTGTATGTGTGTGTCAGGTGCTGTTCATGTATGTGGGAGTGGCAGGTGCTGCATGTGTATATATGTGTGAGTGGCAGGTGCTGCGTGTGTATACGAGTGTGTGTAAGGTGCTGCGAGTGTATGTGTGTGTTAGGTGCTCTGAGTGTATATGATTGTGTGTCAGGTGCTGTGCGTGTGTGCGTTAAATGCCACATGTATATATGTGTGTCAGGTGCTGTGTGTGTGTGTGTCAGGTGCTGCATGTTTGTATGTGTGTGTGTGTGTCAGGTGCTGCATGTCTGTATGTGTGTGTGTGTGTGTGTCAGGCGCTGCATGTCTCTGTGTGTGTGTGTGTGTGTGTGTGTGTCAGGTGCTGCATGTCTGTATATGTGTGTGGGTGTGTCAGGTGATGCATGTCTGTGTGTGTGGGTGTGTCAGGTGATGCATGTGTGTGTATGTGTGGGTGTGTCAGGTGCTGCATGTCTGTGGGTGTGTGTGTGTGTCAGGTGCTGCATGTCTGCGTGTGTGTGTGTCAGGCGCTGTATGTCTGCGTATGTGTGTCATGCGCTGCATATCTGTGTCAGGTGCTGTGTGTGTGTGTGTGTGTGTGTGTGTGCGTGTCTGTCAGGTGCTGCGTGTCTGCGTGTGTGTCAGGTGCTGCGTGTCTGCGTGTGTGTCAGGCGCTGCGTGTCTGCGTGTGTGTCAGGCGCTGCGTGTCTGCGTGTGTGTCAGGCGCTGCGTGTCTGCGTGTGTGTCAGGCGCTGCGTGTCTGCGTGTGTGTCAGGCGCTGCGTGTCTGCGTGTGTGTCAGGCGCTGCGTGCGTGTCAGGCGCTGCGTGCATGTCAGGCGCTGCGTGCGTGTCAGGCGCTGCGTGTCTGCGTGTGTGTCAGGCGCTGCGTGTCTGCGTGTGTGTCAGGCGCTGCGTGTGTGTCAGGCGCTGCGTGTCTGCGTGTGTGTCAGGCGCTGCGTGTGTGTCAGGCGCTGCGTGTGTGTGTCAGGCGCTGCGTGTGTGTCAGGCGCTGCGTGTCTGCGTGTGTGTCAGGCGCTGCGTGTCTGCGTGTGTGTCAGGCGCTGCGTGTCTGTGTGTCAGGTGCTGCGTGTGTGTGTCAGGTGCTGCGTGTGTGTGTGTCAGATGCTGCGTGTCTGCGTGTGTGTCAGGTGCTGCGTGTGAGCATGTCAGGTGCTGCGTGTGTCAGGAGCATGTGAGTGTCAGGTGCGTGTGTGTGTCAGGCGCTGCGTGTGTCAGGCGCTGCATGTGCGTGTGTGTCAGGCGCTGCCTGTGCGTCAGGCGCTGCGTGTCTGTGTGTGTCAGGCGCTGCGTGTCTGTGTGTATCAGCGCTGCGTGTGTGTCAGGCGCTGCCTGTGCGTGTGTGCCAGGCGCTGCCTGTGCGTGTGTGCCAGGCGCTGCCTGTGCGTGTGTGCCAGGCGCCGCGTGTCTGTCAGGCGCCGCGTGTGCGTCAGGCGCCGCGTGTGCGTCAGGCGCCGCATGTCTATGTGCATCAGGCGCCGCGTGTGAGTGTGTGCGTGTGTGTCAGGTCCGTGTGAGTGTCAGGTGCTGCGTCTGTGTGTGCGTGTGTCAGGTGCTGCGTGTGTGTCAGGTGCTGCGTGTGAGTGTGTGCGCGTGTGTCAGGTCCGTGTGAGTGTCAGGTGCTGTGTGTGTGTGTCAGGTGCTGTGTGTGTGCGTGTGTGTCAGGTGCTGTGTGTGTGTGTGTGTGTGTGTGTCAGGTGCTGTGTGTGTGCGTGTGTCAGGCGCTGCATATGCGTATGCGTGTCAGGCGTTGCATGTCTGTGTGTGTCAGGCGCTGCGTGTCTGGGGGGGGGTGGCTGGACACACAGCAGAGAGGGGGGGGGTGGCTGGACACACAGCAGAGAGGGGAGGGTGACCGGACACACGGCAGGGAGGGGAGGGGGTAGGGGGTGGCCGAACACAGCGGGAAGAGGGGGGAGTTGCCGAACACACAGCAGGGGAGGGTAGGGGATGGTGGCCAGACAAACAGCAGGGGAGGGGAGGGGGGGGAGGGTAGGCCGGACACACAGCAGGTGAGGGGGGGGGGGTGGCCGGACACACAGCAGGGAGGAGGGGTAGGCAGGACACACAGCAGGGGAGGGGAGGGTGGCCGGACAAACAGCAGGGAGGGGGGGGGGGGTAGGCCGGACACACAGCAGGGGAGGGGGGGTGGCTGGACACACAGCAGGTGAGGGGGGGGCTGGACACACAGCAGGTGAGGGAGGGGGGCTGGACACACAGCAGGTGAGGGGGGGGGCTGGACACACAGCAGGTGAGGGGGGGGGCTGGACACACAGCAGGTGAGGGGGGGGGCTGGACACACAGTAGGTGAGGGGGGGGGCTGGACACACAGCAGGTGAGGGGGGGGGCTGGACACACAGCAGGTGAGGGGGGGGGCTGGACACACAGCAGGTGAGAGGGGGGGGCTGGACACGCAGCAGGTGAGGGGGGGGGGGCTGGACACGCAGCAGGGGAGGGGGGGGGTAGGCCGGACACACAGCAGGGGAGGGGAGGGTGGCCGGACACACAGCAGGGGAGGGGAGGGTGGCCGGACACACAGCAGGGGAGGGGAGGGTGGCCGGACAAACAGCAGAGAGGGGGGGGGGGTAGGCCGGACACACAGCAGGGGAGGAGGGGGGGGCTGGACACACAGCAGGTGAGGGGGGTCTGGACACACAGCAGGTGAGGGGGGGGGTAGGCCGGACACACAGCAGGGAGGGGAGGGGGGGGGAGGCCGCCGGACACACAGAAGGGGAGGGGAGGGTGGCCGGACAAACAGCAGGGGAGGGGGGGTAGGCCGGACACACAGCAGGTGAGGGGGGGGGCGGTGGCTGGACACACAGCAGGTGAGGGGGGGGTCTGGACACACAGCAGGGAGGGGGGGGGTAGGCCGGACAAACAGCAGGGAGGGGGGGGGGTAGGCCGGACACACAGCAGGGAGGGGGGGGGTAGGCCGGACACACAGCAGGTGAGGGGGGGGGGGGGTGGCTGGACACACAGCAGGGAGGGGGGGGGTGGGCCGGACACACAGCAGGTGAGGGGGGGGGGGGGGCTGGACACACAGCAGGTGAGGGGGGGGGGCTGGACACACAGCAGGTGAGGGGGGGGGTAGGCCGGACACACAGCAGGTGAGGGGGGGGGTGGCTGGACACACAGCAGGGAGGGAAGGGGGTAGGGGGGTTGCCTTATTATAATAACCGTGTGGGGGAGGAGTCTGCGGCGGTGGGTGAATGAGATGTGGGGGCAGGCTGCTAAGGGTGCAGGGGAGGAGGGGAAGGGAGCCGGATGGATCTGAATGTGAGCCGCACGTAAGGGACCATACTGATCCTCCCCACCTCAGCCCGCTGGTGCTGCTGCTGCTGCCTGACTTCTTCCGTGCAGCACAGCTGTCTTCTCCGGCTGCCGCTCCCGCACCCGCTTCAGGTGTGGGGGTACCACACCGCTCAGTAGGCAAGCGCTGTCAGTCATGAGTCAGCGCTGCACCGGATGTCTCTTCTGGATGTCCTCTGACTTTCTCCTGCGGCGCAACTCCAGCTATTCCTCCCGCTGCGGCTCCCACTTCGGGTAAGGGGACCATATTGCTCAGTAGTGAGCACTTTCGGTAAGCCTGCGGCTGCTATGCCGCTACCCCTCTCCTCCACAGTCCTAATGGGTCGCTGCAGTCTGTAAGGGACCGCAGGTGTACACACCCAGGAACCGCTGGCTCTCCTCCCGCCGCCAGCAGCTACTTTTATAACCTCAGCCTGCACGAGACCCCTTCCCTCACTCACTCTCGCTCTCCTGGCGGCCACTGCGCAGCCGCAACAAATTGAAAAGCCCTATCTCTATAATGGGGCATATTTCTCTTAATTAAAAAAACCCTATAACTTTCTGAAAAACCACAACCCCAAAAGGCACTACACTGGGGCATACTCTATCTAGTAAAACAAACCCCAAGTCTTAATTCGTCCTCTATCCGGAGTTATGCCTTCCCAAAAAATATCTAATTCACTCTATAGGAAAACGGTGTCAAAAAGCCACAAAGGAAGTCACAGAAAAAAACTGACAGTTGGAACTTTAGGTTACTCCCAATTCCTCATTTTTTATTATTTTGCCCTGAAATTTGGCATGCAGCACCGGGTGACGATTCTACACGCCCATGCCAAATTTCAGCTCAGTACGTCCAATCAGTTTTGAGGTGTAGCCCCTCAAACACCATGCCCCCATCTCAGAAGTTCCCTATGGGAGAATTCCGTTTGTTCGATTCAGCCTTAATATAAGGGCACGACCGTGCCCTTATAATATCTATCTATCTATCTATCTATCTATCTATCTATCTATCTATCTATCTATCTATCTATCTATCTATCGTATGTGTGTGTATATATACATCTATACATACATGCGCTAACACCTGGACATACACTGATGTACCCACACCTAATATCCATACATACACGCCCTGACACCTGGACATACACCAACATTCCCACACCTGCATCTATACATACACATGCTGACACCTGGACATACACCAACATACAAGCACCTGCATCTATATATACACGCGCTGACAAATGGACATACACCGACGTACCCACACTTGCATCTATACATACATGCACTGACATCTGGACATACAAGCACCTGCATCTATACATACACGCGCTGACACCTGAACCTACACTGACCTTCCCACACCTGCATCTATACATACACATTCTGACACCTGGACATACACAGACGTACCCACACCTGCATCTATACATACACGCGTTGACACCTGGACGTACACTGACGTACACACACCTACATCTATATATGCATGGATGCAAATGTGGGTACGTCTGTATACGTCCCGGTGTTAGCATGTGTATGTATAGATGTTAGGTGTGGGTACATCAGTGTATGTCCAGGTGTCAGCACATGTATGTATAGATTCACATGTGGGTAAGCCGGTGTACGTCCACGTGTCAGCATGTGTAGGTATAGATGCAGGTGTGGGTACGTTGGTGTACGTTTAGGGGTCAGCGTGTTAATGTATAGATGTTGGTGTGTATGTCAGTGTACGTACAGATATAGGTGTGTGTGTGTGTGTGTGTGTGTGTGTGTGTGTGTATGTATGTATGTATGTATATGTATAGAGGAAGGTGTGATACATACATATAACACATACATGATAGATACATACATATATCACACACACGATAGATAGATAGATAGATAGATAGATAGATAGATAGATAGATAGATAGATAGATAGATAAAACACATACATACAAGATAGATACATACATACATACATACATACATGATAGATACATATATATACACACACATACGATAGATAGATAGATAGATAGATAGATAGATAGATAGATAGATAGATAGATAGAATGATAGATACATATATATACACACACATACGATAGATAGATAGATAGATACATACATATATATATATATATATATATATATATCACAAACATATATGATTCATACATATATCACACACACATACATGATACATACATGAGAAAGACCTGGGATGGTGATGAGGCCAGGGCCCCCTGCTGATGTTGCGTTGAGGAAGGCAGTGTTCCAGGGCGGATGCCAGTCGGGGAGAGCGCCGCGCAGCCAAGGAAAAATACTGCTGAGGAGCTACATCTGGAAGAGCCCCTGGGAGGGAGAGTGCCACATGCCCCATCCTGCGCGGCAGACTCTGCAGGCCTGCACATGGGAAGGGAGGTCTCTGGCCACACGTACTTACCCTTCTGCTGAAGCCCCGCTGCTGTCCCCATCAGCGCTCTCCAGCGGGGAGCGGGGCCAGGATGAACCTCAACCTGTGAGAACTATCTTCATGATCAAGAGATCTCATATGCAAGATAAGTATGTGTTGGGATAGGGCTGGGGAGGGTGGCTGCTCGGGCACACCCCCGTCAAGTTAAGGAGATTTAACTGAGGAAGCGCAAGGGAACTCTCGTCTGGGGACAACAACTGCAGGGAGACCACATCTTTTCAGATGAACATGGGAGGGCGGAAGGCTGCCTAATACTGAAGCACCCTCAGACATTAAACCATATGCAACAACTATTGCAAGCATTCCTGGGGGAAGGTCTGCAGCAGACGGATTTGCATACGGTGATGTCATCCAAGCAGTGGGCCAAAGTTGGCTGGAACCCTCATCTGTATATGAAAAGAGAAAAGGGGCATGCAGGGCATGGCGGCCTTTTGCGGCGCTTGGATAACCCCAAGTTTGCATTAAACACCCCCACCCTCCTTCGGTGTGGGGCTCATGTTGGCCATGCCCAAGCCCCTGAAGCATTCAAGCTGATTTCTTGCAGCAGCTGGGCACTGTAACAGCTTCAGAGCTGCTCTACAAGACAAGTAAAAGGGTGTGGGCCCTGCAGCACCACCTGTAGTTTGCATACACACATATATAGGACAGCATCTCTTATATGCCCCAGGATCAATAAAATAGTATCCTTGTCTAGGCTATCCATCCCCTCAGATAAGGTATTTGTCCATGCCGCTACAGCACTACACACCCAGTCCGACGCAATTGCCGGTCTGAGTAAGGTACCTGAAAGTGTATAAATGGACTTCAGGGTAATCTCCTGTTTGCGGTCAGCACACTCTTTGAGGGTAGCCGTATCCTGGGACGGGAGGGCTACCTTCTTGGATAAGCGTGTTAATGCTTTGTCCACCCTAGGGGAGGATTCCCATCGTAACCTATCCGTTGATGGGAAAGGATACGCCATAAGAATCCTTTTGGAAATCTGCAGTCTTTTATCTGGAGATTCCCAAGCTTTTTCACATAACTCGTTCAGCTCGTGTGAGGGGGGAAAGGTTACCTCAGGCTTCTTTCCCTTGTACATATGTACCCTCTTGTCAGCGACAGGGGGTTCCTCTGTGATGTGCAAAACATCTTTTATTGCCATAATCATAAATCGAATGGATTTTGCCAATTTTGGCTGTAACTTTGCATCATCGTAATCGACACTGGAGTCAGAATCCGTGTCGGTATCTGTGTCAACAATCTGGGATAGTGGGCGCTTATGAGACCCTGACAGTCCCTGCAACATAGGATCAGGCATGGGTTGAAACCCTGACTGTCCCAAAGCTTCTGCCTTGTCTAATCTTTTGTGCAATGAGTTTACACTAGCATTTAAAACATTCCACATATCCATCCAATCAGCTGTCGGCGGAGACACCACATTCATTTGCTCCCGCTCCTCTCTAATATAGCCTTCTTCCTCAGACATGTCGACACACGTGTACCGACACACTTCACACACAGGGAATGCTTTTTCTGAAGACAGTTTCCCCACAAGGCCCTTTGGAGAGACAGAGAGAGAGTATGCCAGCACACCCCCCAGCGCTATATAACCCAGGAATAAAACAGTAACTTAATGTTTGCCCAGTAGTGCTGCTGTATGTAATTTGCGAATTATGTGCCCCCCCCCCCCCCCCCTCTTTTCAACCCTCTTGTCTAACGTGGTATAAGCAGGGTAGAGTCCGGGGAGCTTCCTCTCAGCGGTGCTGTGGAGAAAAAATGGCGCTGGTGAGTGCTGAGGGAGAAGCCCCGCCCCCTCGGAGGCGGGCTTCTGTCCCGCTTAAACTGTAAAATTGGTGGGGGCTTATACATATATAAAGTGCCCAGCTGTATATATGTTATATTTTTGCGAAAGAGGTTTATACTGCTGCCCAGGGCGCCCCCCCTGCGCCCTGCACCCTTACAGTGACCGGAGTATGTGAGGTGTATGGGAGCAAAGGCGCACAGCTGCAGTGCTGTGCGTTACCTCAGTGAAGATCATGAAGTCTTCTGCCGCCTCTGAAGTCTTCTTTTCTTCTCATACTCACCCGGCTTCTATCTTCCGGCTCTGCGAGGGGGACGGCGGCGCGGCTCTGGGACGGACGGCGAGGGTGAGATCCTGCGTACCAATCCCACTGGAGCTAATGGTGTCCAGTAGCCTAAGAAGCAGGACCTTGCAACTCAGAGAGTAGGGCTGCTTCTCTCCCCTCAGTCCCTCGATGAGGGAGTCTGTTGCCAGCAGTGCTCCCTGAAAATTAAAAACCTAACAAAATACTTTCTGTCAGAAAGCTCAGGAGAGCTCCTGAAAAGCACCCAGTCTCCACTGGGTACAGTATCAAACTGAGGTCTGGAGGAGGGGCATAGAGGGAGGAGCCAGTGCACACCCAGAACTAAAGTCTTTCTTAAAGTGCCCATGTCTCCTGCGGAGCCCGTCTATGCCCATGGTCCTTACGGAGTCCCCAGCATCCTCTAGGACGTTAGAGAAAATAGGATTTTAATACCTACCGGTAAATCCTTTTCTCTTAGTCCGTAGAGGATGCTGGGCACCCGTCCCAGTGCGTACTGTGTCTGCAGTTATTAAATGGCCCTTAACTCCAGAACATTTATGTGGAGATGAAAACATCCAAGGAAGACTTGACCATCTTCCTTGGATGTTTTCCCCCTGTGTGACTGCTCTCCAGCCTCAGAGGGTTGCATCCGTGGTCCCTAGGATCCCGTCCTGGATCCCGAACCATCGCCCCTCTAGGTGGTGAGAACTGTGCAGCCACCAATGGAGTGAGATTCTGGTCTTGGAAGACAGGATTATCCTCCGGTGCATGTGTAGGTGGGATCCGGACCACTTGTCCAACAGGTCCCACTGGAACACTCTGGCATGGAACCTGCCAAACTGAATGGCCTCGTAGGCCGCAACCATCTTCCCCAGCAACTGAATGCATTGATGGATTAACACTCTTGCTGGTTTCAGAATTTGTTTGACCAGACTCTGGATCTCCAGAGCCTTTCCACTAGAAGAAAACCTCTTCTGTGTCCAGTATCACTCCCAAAAACAACATCCGCGTCATTGGGACCAACTGCGATTTTGGCACGTTTAGGAGCCAACCATGTTGTTGAAGAACTGTCAGGGAGAGTAGATGTTTTGCACCAACTGGTCCCTGGATCTCGCCTTTATCAGGAGATCATCCAAGTACGGGATAATTGTGACTCCTTGCTTGCGAAGGAGAACCATCATTTCCGCCATCACCCTGGTGAAAATCCTCGGAGCCGTGGACAGACCAAACGGCAACGTCTGAAATTGGTAATGACAATCCTGAATTGCAAACCTCAGGTAGCTTGATGCAGTGGCTAAATGGGAACATATAAGTAGGCATCCTTTATGTCTACCAAAACCATGAAATCTCCTTTATCCCCCGGACTGGAGATCACTACCCTGAGAGATTCCATCTTGAAATTGAATTTCTTTAGGTAGAAATTAAGGGATTTCAGATTTAAGATTGGTCTGACTGAGCCGTCCGGCTTCGGGACCACGAAGAGGCTTGAATAAAAACCTTCTCCCTGCTGACTAAGGCTGATTTGAACAATCGGTGAGGGGGAACGTCTTGAAACCGCAGTTTGTACCCTTGGGACACTATTTGTAAAGCCCACGAGTCCAGGTCCGAATGAATCCAGAACTGACTGAAGAGTTTTAGACGTGCCCCCCACTGGTGCGGGCTCCTGCAAGAGAGCCCCAGCGTCATGCAGTGGATTTGGCAAAAGCAGAGGACGATCTCTGCTCCTGCGATCTTGAAGAGGCTACAGACCTCTTCCCTCTTTTCCTTCCTCTACCTGCAAAGAAAGGGGAATCTTAACTTCTTGCATATCTATTGGGCCGAAATGACTGCGTCAGATAATGATGCGTCTTCATCCGTTGAGAGGGAACATAGGGCAAGAAGGATGACTTACCTGCGGGAGCTGCCGAGATCAAATTAACTAGGCCGTCGCCAAACAAGGCTTCACCTTCATAGGGAAGAGACTCCCTTTCTTCTTGGAGTCAGCATCAGCATTCCCTTGGTGAATCCACAATGCCCTCCTATCCGAGACTGCCATGAAATTGGCCCGTGAGCACTTGTGCCCGGTGTAGGATTTTTAAATATGCGTAGTTTACTGTATGCAAAGGTTTAAAACCTTTTAGGAACTGAGATCTAAGGTGTATTACATGTAGTTTAAAAAAAACAAAAAAGGTTTATTTTATGGCAGTAGTTTCCAAACTGGGGTTCTTGCACTGGTAGCATAGTTTGGTGGTCCAGGACCAATTAAAATTATTTATACTTTATTAAATTGGCAAAACCATTCCCTCACAACTAGAGATGAGCGGGTTCGGTTTCTTTGAATCCGAACCCGCACGAACTTCACTTTTTTTTTCACGGGTCCGAGCGACTCGGATCTTCCCGCCTTGCTCGGTTAACCCGAGCGCGCCCGAACGTCATCATGACGCTGTCGGATTCTCGCGAGACTCGGATTCTATATAAGGAGCCGCGCGTCGCCGCCATTTTCACACGTGCATTGAGATTGATAGGGAGAGGACGTGGCTGGCGTCCTCTCCATTAGAATAGATTAGAAGAGAGAGAGAGAGAGAGAGATTGTGCAGACAGAGTTTACCACAGTGACCAGTGCAGTTGTTGTTAAGTTAACTTTTATTTAATATATCCGTTCTCTGCTATATCCGTTCTCTGCCTGAAAAAAACGATACACAGCAGTCACACAGTGTGACTCAGTCTGTGTGCACTCAGCTCAGCCCAGTGTGCTGCACATCAATGTATAAAAGCTTATAATAATTGTGGGGGAGACTGGGGAGCACTGCAGGTTGTTATAGCAGGAGCCAGGAGTACATAATATTATATTAATTTAAAATTAAACAGTGCACACTTTTGCTGCAGGAGTGCCACTGCCAGTGTGACTAGTGGTGACCAGTGCCTGACCACCAGTATAGTAGTATATTGTTGTATACTATCTCTTTATCAACCAGTCTATATTAGCAGCAGACACAGTACAGTGCGGTAGTTCACGGCTGTGGCTACCTCTGTGTCGGCAGTCGGCACTCGGCAGGCAGTCCGTCCATCCATAATTGTATAATTATATACCACCTAACCGTGGTATTTTTTTTTCTTTCTTTATACCGTCGTCATAGTCATACTAGTTGTTACGAGTATACTACTATCTCTTTATCAACCAGTGTACAGTGCGGTAGTTCACGGCTGTGGCTACCTCTGTGTCGGCAGTCGGCAGGCAGTCCGTCCATCCATAATTGTATTATTATAATATATACCACCTAACCGTGGTTTTTTTTTCATTCTTTATACCGTCATAGTGTCATACTAGTTGTTACGAGTATACTACTATCTCTTTATCAACCAGTGTACAGTGCGGTAGTTCACGGCTGTGGCTACCTCTGTGTCGGCAGTCGGCAGGCAGTCCGTCCATCCATAATTGTATTATAATATATACCACCTAACCGTGGTTTTTTTTTCATTCTTTATACCGTCATAGTGTCATACTAGTTGTTACGAGTATACTACTATCTCTTTATCAACCAGTGTACAGTGCGGTAGTTCACGGCTGTGGCTACCTCTGTGTCGGCAGTCGGCAGGCAGTCCGTCCATCCATAATTGTATTATAATATATACCACCTAACCGTGGTTTTTTTTTCATTCTTTATACCGTCATAGTCAGTCATACTAGTTGTTACGAGTATACTACTATCTCTTTATCAACCAGTGTACAGTGCGGTAGTTCACGGCTGTGGCTACCTCTGTGTCGGCACTCGGCAGGCAGTCCGTCCATCCATAATTGTATTATAATATATACCACCTAACCGTGGTTTTTTTTTCATTCTTTATACCGTCATAGTGTCATACTAGTTGTTACGAGTATACTACTATCTCTTTATCAACCAGTGTACAGTGCGGTAGTTCACGGCTGTGGCTACCTCTGTGTCGGCAGTCGGCAGGCAGTCCGTCCATCCATAATTGTATTATAATATATACCACCTAACCGTGGTTTTTTTTCTCATTCTTTATACCGTCATAGTGTCATACTAGTTGTTACGAGTATACTACTATCTCTTTATCAACCAGTGTACAGTGCGGTAGTTCACGGCTGTGGCTACCTCTGTGTCGGCAGTCGGCAGGCAGTCCGTCCATCCATAATTGTATTATAATATATACCACCTAACCGTGGTTTTTTTTTCATTCTTTATACCGTCATAGTCAGTCATACTAGTTTTTACGAGTATACTACTATCTCTTTATCAACCAGTGTACAGTGCGGTAGTTCACGGCTGTGGCTACCTCTGTGTCGGAACTCGGCAGGCAGTCCGTCCATCCATAATTGTATTACAATATATACCACCTAACCGTGGTTTTTTTTTCATTCTTTATACCGTCATAGTCAGTCATACTAGTTGTTACGAGTATACTACTATCTCTTTATCAACCAGTGTACAGTGCGGTAGTTCACGGCTGTGGCTACCTCTGTGTCGGAACTCGGCAGGCAGTCCGTCCATCCATAATTGTATTACAATATATACCACCTAACCGTGGTTTTTTTTTCATTCTTTATACCGTCATAGTCAGTCATACTAGTTGTTACGAGTATACTACTATCTCTTTATCAACCAGTGTACAGTGCGGTAGTTCACGGCTGTGGCTACCTCTGTGTCGGAACTCGGCAGGCAGTCCGTCCATCCATAATTGTATTATTATAATATATACCACCTAACCGTGGTTTTTTTTTCATTCTTTATACCGTCATAGTGTCATACTAGTTGTTACGAGTATACTACTATCTCTTTATCAACCAGTGTACAGTGCGGTAGTTCACGGCTGTGGCTACCTCTGTGTCGGCACTCGGCAGGCAGTCCGTCCATCCATAATTGTATTACAATATATACCACCTAACCGTGGTTTTTTTATACCACCTAACCGTGGCAGTCCGTCCATAATTGTATACTAGTATCCAATCCATCCATCTCCATTGTTTACCTGAGGTGCCTTTTAGTTCTGCCTATAAAATATGGAGAACAAAAAAGTTGAGGTTCCAAAATTAGGGAAAGATCAAGATCCACTTCCACCTCGTGCTGAAGCTGCTGCCACTAGTCATGGCCGAGACGATGAAATGCCAGCAACGTCGTCTGCCAAGGCCGATGCCCAATGTCATAGTACAGAGCATGTCAAATCCAAAACACCAAATATCAGAAAAAAAAGGACTCCAAAACCTAAAATAAAATTGTCGGAGGAGAAGCGTAAACTTGCCAATATGCCATTTACCACACGGAGTGGCAAGGAACGGCTGAGGCCCTGGCCTATGTTCATGGCTAGTGGTTCAGCTTCACATGAGGATGGAAGCACTCAGCCTCTCGCTAGAAAACTGAAAAGACTCAAGCTGGCAAAAGCACCGCAAAGAACTGTGCGTTCTTTGAAATCCCAAATCCACAAGGAGAGTCCAATTGTGTCGTTTGCGATGCCTGACCTTCCCAACACTGGACGTGAAGAGCATGCGCCTTCCACTATTTGCATGCCCCCTGCAAGTGCTGGAAGGAGCACCCGCAGTCCAGTTCCTGATAGTCAGATTGAAGATGTCAGTGTTGAAGTACACCAGGATGAGGAGGATATGGGTGTTGCTGGCGCTGGGGAGGAAATTGACCAGAAGGATTCTGATGGTGAGGTGGTTTGTTTAAGTCAGGCACCCGGGGAGACACCTGTTGTCCGTGGGAGGAATATGGCCGTTGACATGCCAGGTGAAAATACCAAAAAAATCAGCTCTTCGGTGTGGAGGTATTTCACCAGAAATGCGGACAACAGGTGTCAAGCCGTGTGTTCCCTTTGTCAAGCTGTAATAAGTAGGGGTAAGGACGTTAACCACCTCGGAACATCCTCCCTTATACGTCACCTGCAGCGCATTCATAATAAGTCAGTGACAAGTTCAAAAACTTTGGGTGACAGCGGAAGCAGTCCACTGACCAGTAAATCCCTTCCTCTTGTAACCAAGCTCACGCAAACCACCCCACCAACTCCCTCAGTGTCAATTTCCTCCTTCCCCAGGAATGCCAATAGTCCTGCAGGCCATGTCACTGGCAAGTCTGACGAGTCCTCTCCTGCCTGGGATTCCTCCGATGCATCCTTGCGTGTAACGCCTACTGCTGCTGGCGCTGCTGTTGTTGCCGCTGGGAGTCGATGGTCATCCCAGAGGGGAAGTCGTAAGCCCACTTGTACTACTTCCAGTAAGCAATTGACTGTTCAACAGTCCTTTACGAGGAAGATGAAATATCACAGCAGTCATCCTACTGCAAAGCGGATAACTGAGTCCTTGACAACTATGTTGGTGTTAGACGTGCGTCCGGTATCCGCCGTTAGTTCACAGGGAACTAGACAATTTATTGAGGCAGTGTGCCCCCGTTACCAAATACCATCTAGGTTCCACTTCTCTAGGCAGGCGATACCGAGAATGTACACGGACGTCAGAAAAAGACTCACCAGTGTCCTAAAAAATGCAGTTGTACCCAATGTCCACTTAACCACGGACATGTGGACAAGTGGAGCAGGGCAGGGTCAGGACTATATGACTGTGACAGCCCACTGGGTAGATGTATGGACTCCTGCCGCAAGAACAGCAGCGGCGGCACCAGTAGCAGCATCTCGCAAACGCCAACTCTTTCCTAGGCAGGCTACGCTTTGTATCACCGCTTTCCAGAATACGCACACAGCTGAAAACCTCTTACGGCAACTGAGGAAGATCATCGCGGAATGGCTTACCCCAATTGGACTCTCCTGTGGATTTGTGGCATCGGACAACGCCAGCAATATTGTGTGTGCATTAAATATGGGCAAATTCCAGCACGTCCCATGTTTTGCACATACCTTGAATTTGGTGGTGCAGAATTTTTTAAAAAACGACAGGGGTGTGCAAGAGATGCTGTCGGTGGCCAGAAGAATTGCGGGACACTTTCGGCGTACAGGCACCACGTACAGAAGACTGGAGCACCACCAAAAACTACTGAACCTGCCCTGCCATCATCTGAAGCAAGAAGTGGTAACGAGGTGGAATTCAACCCTCTATATGCTTCAGAGGTTGGAGGAGCAGCAAAAGGCCATTCAAGCCTATACAATTGAGCACGATATAGGAGATGGAATGCACCTGTCTCAAGTGCAGTGGAGAATGATTTCAACGTTGTGCAAGGTTCTGATGCCCTTTGAACTTGCCACACGTGAAGTCAGTTCAGACACTGCCAGCCTGAGTCAGGTCATTCCCCTCATCAGGCTTTTGCAGAAGAAGCTGGAGGCATTGAAGAAGGAGCTAACACGGAGCGATTCCGCTAGGCATGTGGGACTTGTGGATGCAGCCCTTAATTCGCTTAACAAGGATTCACGGGTGGTCAATCTGTTGAAATCAGAGCACTACATTTTGGCCACCGTGCTCGATCCTAGATTTAAAGCCTACCTTGGATCTCTCTTTCCGGCAGACACAGGTCTGCTGGGGTTGAAAGACCTGCTGGTGACAAAATTGTCAAGTCAAGCGGAACGCGACCTGTCAACATCTCCTCCTTCACATTCTCCCGCAACTGGGGGTGCGAGGAAAAGGCTCAGAATTCCGAGCCCACCCGCTGGCGGTGATGCAGGGCAGTCTGGAGCGACTGCTGATGCTGACATCTGGTCCGGACTGAAGGACCTGACAACGATTACGGACATGTCGTCTACTGTCACTGCATATGATTCTCTCAACATTGATAGAATGGTGGAGGATTATATGAGTGACCGCATCCAAGTAGGCACGTCACACAGTCCGTACTTATACTGGCAGGAAAAAGAGGCAATTTGGAGGCCCTTGCACAAACTGGCTTTATTCTACCTAAGTTGCCCTCCCACAAGTGTGTACTCCGAAAGAGTGTTTAGTGCCGCCGCTCACCTTGTCAGCAATCGGCGTACGAGGTTACATCCAGAAAATGTGGAGAAGATGATGTTCATTAAAATGAATTATAATCAATTCCTCCGCGGAGACATTGACCAGCAGCAATTGCCTCCACAAAGTACACAGGGAGCTGAGATGGTGGATTCCAGTGGGGACGAATTGATAATCTGTGAGGAGGGGGATGTACACGGTGATATATCGGAGGGTGAAGATGAGGTGGACATCTTGCCTCTGTAGAGCCAGTTTGTGCAAGGAGAGATTAATTGCTTCTTTTTTGGGGGGGGTCCAAACCAACCCGTCATATCAGTCACAGTCGTGTGGCAGACCCTGTCACTGAAATGATGGGTTGGTTAAAGTGTGCATGTCCTGTTTTGTTTATACAACATAAGGGTGGGTGGGAGGGCCCAAGGATAATTCCATCTTGCACCTCTTTTTTCTTTTCTTTTTCTTTGCATCATGTGCTGATTGGGGAGGGTTTTTGGAAGGGACATCCTGCGTGACACTGCAGTGCCACTCCTAGATGGGCCCGGTGTTTGTGTCGGCCACTAGGGTCGCTAATCTTACTCACACAGCTACCTCATTGCGCCTCTTTTTTTCTTTGCGTCATGTGCTGTTTGGGGAGGGTTTTTTGGAAGGGACATCCTGCGTGACACTGCAGTGCCACTCCTAGATGTGCCCGGTGTTTGTGTCGGCCACTAGGGTCGCTAATCTTACTCACACAGTCAGCTACCTCATTGCGCCTCTTTTTTTCTTTGCGTCATGTGCTGTTTGGGGAGGGTTTTTTGGAAGGGCCATCCTGCGTGACACTGCAGTGCCACTCCTAGATGGGCCCGGTGTTTGTGTCGGCCACTAGGGTCGCTAATCTTACTCACACAGCTACCTCATTGCGCCTCTTTTTTTCTTTGCGTCATGTGCTGTTTGGGGAGGGTTTTTTGGAAGGGACATCCTGCGTGACACTGCAGTGCCACTCCTAGATGGGCCCGGTGTTTGTGTCGGCCACTAGGGTCGCTTATCTTACTCACACAGCGACCTCGGTGCAAATTTTAGGACTAAAAATAATATTGTGAGGTGTGAGGTATTCAGAATAGACTGAAAATGAGTGTAAATTATGGTTTTTGAGGTTAATAATACTTTGGGATCAAAATGACCCCCAAATTCTATGATTTAAGCTGTTTTTTAGTGTTTTTGGAAAAAAACACCCGAATCCAAAACACACCCGAATCCGACAAAAATAATTCGGTGAGGTTTTGCCAAAACGCGTTCGAACCCAAAACACGGCCGCGGAACCGAACCCAAAACCAAAACACAAAACCCGAAAAATTTCAGGCGCTCATCTCTACTCACAACATAACTGAACCTGAGGATGACATGCTATAAACACAATTTACTTAATTTTATATTTTTTTCTGAATTTCTCAATAAAAAAAACTTTGGCCTAGGGGTGCCGTGAAACAAATTGTGATACTCTAGGGCAGGGGTGTCAAACCCATGGGCCGCATGCCGCCCCCAATGCATCCTTTTGTGGCCCACAGGCCGGGGTCCGACAGGGGTCCTTTTGTGGCCCGATCACCTTGCTTAGAGCGAGGGCAGGAGAGTGCAGCCAGAGTCTTTGCTTTCTATGTGCGGCACCATCTTCCCGAAGAGATCACCGGGAAGATAGTGCCCCTTCCACTGGCTACAGCACAGGTATACTGGGGTGGGGTAGCAAACTGGGGGCCCCAATGGGCCCCTCCAGCAGTCCCTCTACCAAAACACGTCTTTTGGTGGTTTTGCGGTGTTGTTATAACTACATGGTGACGATACTGTAGCACAGAGATTTTCAACCATTTACAACTCACGTCACACAGAACAAGATTTAAATATTGACAAGGCACACTGAAATATAATGGTGATGCATGGTGCAGTATCGTGTCCTAGGATGTCATGTCGCAGCTTCTCCATAGGTAACGCCTGAACAGGCCCGGTGACAGGGGGGACAAAGGGGACACTTGTTCAGGGCTCCAAGTATTAAGAACAGAAATAATGGGGCCACAGTGCCAATATTGCTTTTTAAAGTGTATCCACCAACTGCTCAATTTAAGCAGGAAAACAATTAACAGGCCAACTAAACCCTCCCCCCTCCTTTTACCCCATCACTTTGTCCAGTCCCTGTGGTCCATACTGTATTGCCATTATTATGCATGTTGCTGTGCTGGCCCTTTTCTGAATGTCCCTGCCACCGCCACCGAAGAGCTGGATAGCCCAGTATGAAAACCACCTGCCGGCCTCACTGACGGTCCGAGTCAAAGGCTCCATTTTTTTTTAAAGATCCCTCTGCCAAGTTAAGGGGGGGTTGAGGGGTCCCCAGAGATATCAGTGTACTGGGCCCCGAGATTTCTGTTGCTGGCCCTGACCCTCAGGGGCGTCTCTACCCCTTGGCCAGGATGGCACTTGCCAGGGGCACCATCCAGCTGTGCCAACCGTGGCTAAGGGATAGAGTTCTGCAGTCTCGAAAGGGCGCTATGGCAATCAGCGTGGGACTGACCAATTAGACGGTGAGGGAAGGATACTGAAATTGTCCCAACCCAGTTACAGTTTGAAATGCCCCTCAACTGCTGTCCACTGCTTCACTCCTAGCTCTGCCCCTTTGAAATTATTAATCCCTACCCCCCGGTAGGCGGAGTTCTCCAGGCCCATACTCAGGAGTCACCACTGCTGTACATTATGTGCCGGTTGTAGCGGCAGAGCGGGGAACATCAGAGAACGCCACAAATTACACAGTGGGCAAGGAGATGGCTGGAGACAGCTGCACAGCCATGCCTTGCAAGTTCGAGAGAGCTGTTGAATTTCAGCACTTCAAGTCAGAGCCTGCCCCCTGCTGCCCAAGCAGTCCGTGACAGTTAGTGTCGAGGAGGGGGGGATTTGTGCATGTGTGCTATCAGTGTGTGTGTGGGGGGGTGGAGGATGTGTGTGACTGTGAGGGAGCTGTCAGTGTCAGTGGGGAGAGGAACAGGAGGGAGTTGTCAGTGTGTGGAAGTGATGAGAGTTGTCAGTACTGGGGAAATGTGTGTGTGTGTGTACTAGATTTAGGAGTGTGTGTTTGTGAGAGGTTTCAGATGGGGAATTAGAGTTCATACAGTAATTAAATGTTTTCATATTGAGAACTACATCTCCCAGCATATACAGTGTGCTGGGGATGCTAACAAGCTTTATTTAAAAGTTTAAAAAACATTGCTTTTATGACTGCAATGGTTAAAAAGGGAGAGCTATAAATCAATTTATCAGTTAATGATCGCAGTTTGAGCTGTTACATTTTACTGAGCCACCTATCCCTCCACACTCACTACCTGTCCTCAGGATACATTTACCATCCCGGCAGACGGTATACCGGCGGTCATTTGACCGATGTTGGAATCCTGACACCACTTGGGAGACTGGTGCCGGCACACAGACAGCCAACATCCCGAAGGCGAGTATTGGAGGGAGGGTTAGGACCGGGGGAGGGGGTGTTAGGGAAGGCACTAGGAGGGGGGGGGTTAGTCCTAGCTGCCACCCCCTGAGGGTTAGCCCTATCCACCACCCCCCCCAGAGGGTTAGGATTAGGTATCATGTGACTGCTGGAATCCCGAGCGCCGGATGCCATACCCAACCCCCTTTACTTTTTCAGGCATTTCTATCTCTCCTCTCTCTATGGTGTTCCGATTGCCCACTTTCCCTTGTGCTTTTCTCTCTCTATCTCTCTCCTTTGTTTAGAGCATCAGTTTCTGTAGTCCACTTTATCCTTATTTTTTCCAGTGTTTCACTATCTCTCTGATGTAATGAGGATGTATGGTCTAGAGGGATCAGTAATGCATTGTACTGTATAGAGGCGTCAGGGATGTAGCGTAGGGTATAGAGGCGTCAGGGATGTAGCGTAGGTTATAGAGGCATCAGGAATGTAGCGTAGGGAATAGAGGCATCAGGGATGTAGCGTAGGGTATAGAGGCGTCAGGGATGTAGCATAGGGAATAGAGGCGTCAGGGATGTAGCGTAGGGAATAGAGGCGTCAGGGATTTAGCTTAGGGAATATAGGCATCAGGGATGTACTAGCAGGTATATAGAGGTCAGTGTACTGTATAGAGGGTAGAGATGAGCGGGTTCGGTTCCTCGGAATCCGAACCCGCCCGAACTTCAGGTTTTTTTACACGGGGCCGAGCGACTCGGATCTTCCCGCCTTGCTCGGTTAACCCGAGCGCGCCCGAACGTCATCATCCCGCTGTCGGATTCTCGCGAGGCTCGTATTCTATCGCGAGACTCGGATTCTATATAAGGAGCCGCGCGTCGCCGCCATTTTCACACGTGCATTGAGATTGATAGGGAGAGGACGTGGCTGGCGTCCTCTCCGTTTAGACTAGAGTACTAGAGAGAGACACAAATTTTGGGGAGCATATTATTAGGAGGAGTACTACTTGCTGCTGATAGTGTGACCAGTGACCACCAGTTTAATTAATCCGTTCTCAGCCTGAAAAAAAATGATACACAGTGTGACACAGTCACATACCATATCTGTGCTCAGCCCAGTGTGCTGCATTATATGTAATACTGTATATCATTATCTGACTGTGCTGAGTGCTCACTGCTCACACAGCTTAATTGTGGGGGAGACTGGGGAGCAGTTATAGCAGGAGTACATATTTTAAGTACAGTGCACACTTTTGCTGCCAGAGTGCCACTGCCAGTGTGACTGACCAGTGACCACTGACCACCAGTATTGTGATTGTCTGCTGACCACCAGTATATTGTGATTGTCTGCCTGAAAAAGTTAAACACTCGTCGTGTGGTGTTTTTATAAACGCATTCTGCAGACAGTGTCCAGCAGGTCTGTCATTACATAATATATACCTGTCCGGCTGCAGTACTGGTGTGATATATATATATATTTTAATTTTATCTCATTATCATCCAGTCTATATTAGCAGCAGACACAGTACGGTAGTCCACGGCTGTAGCTACCTCTGTGTCGGCAGTCGCTCGTCCATCCATAATTGTATACCACCTACCCGTGGTTTTTTTTTTTCTATCTTCTTGATACTAGTAGCTTACTTTAGGAGTCTGCAGTGCTGAGTCTGACAGACAGTGTCCAGCAGGTCCGTCATTACATAATATATACCTGTCCGGCTGCAGTACTAGTGTGATATATAATATATATATATTTTAATTTTATCTCATTATCATCCAGTCTATATTAGCAGCAGACACAGTACGGTAGTCCACGGCTGTAGTTACCTCTGTGTCGGCAGTCGCTCGTCCATCCATAATTGTATACCACCTACCCGTGGTTTTTTTTTTTCTATCTTCTTGATACTAGTAGCTTACTTTAGGAGTCTGCAGTGCGGACAGACAGTGTCCAGCAGGTCCGTCATTACATAATATATACCTGTCCGGCTGCAGTACTAGTGTGATATATATATATATATATATATTTTAATTTTATCTCATTATCATCCAGTCTATATTAGCAGCAGACACAGTACGGTAGTCCACGGCTGTAGCTACCTCTGTGTCGGCAGTCGCTCGTCATCCATAAGTATACTAGTATCCATCCATCTCCATTGTTTACCTGAGGTGCCTTTTAGTTGTGCCTATTAAAATATGGAGAACAAAAATGTTGAGGTTCCAAAAATAGGGAAAGATCAAGATCGACTTCCACCTCGTGCTGAAGCTGCTGCCACTAGTCATGGCCGAGACGATGAAATGCCAGCAACTTTGTCTGCCAAGGCCGATGCCCAATGTCATAGTACAGAGCATGTAAAATCCAAAACACCAAATATCAGTAAAAAAAGGACTCAAAAATCTAAAATAAAATTGTCGGAGGAGAAGCGTAAACTTGCCAATATGCCATTTACCACACGGAGTGGCAAGGAACGGCTGAGGCCCTGGCCTATGTTCATGGCTAGTGGTTCAGCTTCACATGAGGATGGAAGCACTCAGCCTCTCGCTAGAAAAATGAAAAGACTCAAGCTGGCAAAAGCACAGCAAAGAACTGTGCGTTCTTCGAAATCCCAAATCCACAAGGAGAGTCCAATTGTGTCGGTTGCGATGCCTGACCTTCCCAACACTGGACGTGAAGAGCATGCGCCTTCCACCATTTGCACGCCCCCTGCAAGTGCTGGAAGGAGCACCCGCAGTCCAGTTCCTGATAGTCAGATTGAAGATGTCAGTGTTGAAGTACACCAGGATGAGGAGGATATGGGTGTTGCTGGCGCTGGGCAGGAAATTGACCAGGAGGATTCTGATGGTGAGGTGGTTTGTTTAAGTCAGGCACCCGGGGAGACACCTGTTGTCCGTGGGAGGAATATGGCCATTGACATGCCTGGTGAAAATACCAAAAAAATCAGCTCTTCGGTGTGGAAGTAATAGCACCCCAAATCAAAATACGCCACACAGTAGCACTATCTTATTGTCATTACACCGCATATAATAATAATAATAATACCCACAGTCGCAGTGCCCTTTATACACATAACCACCATATCAGTGCAGCTTACACACATAATGCCAACAGTAGCAGTGCCCCTTCTACACATGCCCACGGTGGCAATCCTTTACATGGCAAATATCAACCTGGTTTTGCCATGTAAAGGATTGCCACTTTAAAAACAAACAATCAAACAAACAAAAAAAAAAACAACAGGAAAAAACACAAAATCTCTCACTTTCTGATTCTCACACCCTATTACATTCCTCCCTATATATTTAAATGTTTCTATTACTGTATGTTCCCTCTTCCCTTCTCCAAACTATACACATCAACATTTTTTAGTATTTCCAGGTAAGTTTTGTGATGTAGGCCATGCACAATTTTAGTTGCCCTAATGTATTTACAGCCTTCTGGAGATATGGCTTCTGGAACTGAACACAGGATTCTAAATGTGGCTGTACCAAGGACCTATACAGTGGCATTACAGGTTGAGTATCCCTTATCCAAAATGCTTGGGACCAGAGGAATTTTGGATATCGGATTTTTCTGTATTTTGGAATAATTGCATACCATAACGAGATATTATGGTGATGGGACCTAAATCTAAGCACAGAAGGCATTTATGTTTCATATACACCTTATACACACAGCCTGAAGGTCATTTTAGCCAATATTTTTTATAACTTTGTGCATTAAACAAAGTGTGTGTACATTCACAGAATTCATTTATGTTTTATATACACCTTATACACACAGTCTGAAGTTCATTTAATACAATATTTTTAATAACTTTGAGTATTAAACAAAGTTTGTGTACACTGAGCCATCAAAACACAAAGGTTTCACTATCTCAGTCTCACTCAAAAAAGTCCGTATTTCGGAATATTCCGTATTTCGGAATATTTGGATATGGGATACTCAACCTGTATTACTTTTTTCTGCTACTGGTTCTTTAACCTATGCAAACAAGCATCTGACTTGCCTTTCCTATTGCTTTGTTACATTGCTCACCTGAAATAGTAATACTTAGATAGCTTTCCTCTTGCCATTATAATGCCCTTAATATTATAGTTAGCCTTTGCATTTTTGAGACGTGTATGATTTTGCATTTTTTGGCATTAATTGTTGCCATGTTCTTGACCATTCCTCTAGTCCAGGGGCGGAACTGCCAGAGACAACGGAGTCAGTTGCCGCCGGGCTCCAGCCCTAAAGGGGCTTCCTCCATTGCCCCCCGGCTGTTACGTGCCCTTCCTACTAAATAGACAAAGGCGCTACCAGCAGGGTCTCGCAGTTTGTACATTCCATGCCGTAACACCCTTCTTTCCACCTTCACAATGAAGCTATTGGTACTTTGCAAAAAAAAAAATTATTAGCATTGCAACTCAGCAGATCAATGCAGTGTGCAGCCACACACTCCATATATCTGCTCAGCCACAAAGCTGATTATTTCTTCACAAAGTACAAGGTGAGCTCCAAATAGAATTCTCTAGCTTAGATTATACCTTTCTATGCAAGGGTAAATAGCTCAATTGTTTGACTGCAATGCCACAGGAAATGGTTTGGATCCAAGACAGTGTGACTGAATAATAAAGAAACCTTAAGATGAGTTCATGAATGTTGTATAAGTATTAGTGAGAGAAGGGGTCAGGAGCATGCTAGGCTGCAAAAAATAAGGTAGGCTGCAAGTGAAAGTAATGATCTCCTATATATTTTCCCAGATCTGTCACTCTGTGTGGCTAACTCTGGGGGAAGTCACAGCAATGGGCGGAGACGGCATCTGCAGGACGATACACCAGTGCCAGCAGCAGACCGTAACAAAGTGACAGATCAGGGAGAATATATAGGAGGTAGGGAGGTGGCCATGGTACATGGCTGGCCAAGGGACACTAGCTCATGTACACCTTTACCACTGAGGCTGGCCACCAAGGATGGACCTGTCACCAGTGCACATGCAATAACCTCTTCTGCTGCCCTCTTTGCAACTCAGATTGCCCAGTGCTCCCCTTCGCTAACAGTCCACAAAGTTTCCCCATCTCACGATCTGCCTCCTCACCCCCACTTTCATCTCTACAGCACACGCGCATATTATACAAGATCCCATCATGCGTACGTAGGTCTGAAATGCAAGAGGGAGGTTGGGGGGAGATTGGCATGTGCCAGCAACACCACACAGCTCACTGTGACCACAGTGGAGAGGCGCTGCAACAGGACAATACACCAACCTCGGAGCAAGGAACTGCGTCGGTCAGGAGGAGAACTATTTCAATAGCATAAAAAGGTTAATGCGTCCCACCCTATGGACACCAGACTCATCAAGTCACTGTTGCCAGAGTCTCATACAATGACTCTGAACCTCTAAGCACACTATTTGACTGTCCACACCCTGCTGTGCCTATTACCCATCTCCTCCACCACCCTCAACACTGACCCACACATCATTCACCCACAGAGATACAATAAAGGTAGTTTGGATAAATTAGCTAAATGAAATGGATTTAACCAATTTATCTAAATGACCATTTTTGGATGTTTTCCAGTGTTTGTGAGCAAATGGTCAATTGTCATTTGCTGCCACATATTAGCATAATTTTGTTTCAACTAGAAAAAAAAAATTGGACAGATAATCTAAGTGTGGATCTAGTTTAAAGGTCCGTATTTTGGGGAGAGATGTGTGCTGAGCGAACTGCTCAGCACACATCTCTGCCCCCGCTCAGCACAGCGTGATGTGTGCTGAGCGTACGGGGGTGGGGGGGGCGCTCATTTCACCCCCTGTGTAGGGCATTCTGTGTGTATCCAGTTTAACAGGTGTGAGCATCATACAACTACTGACTTGCGAGTAACTATACAGCAGCTCCATACCTTGTGACTTGAAGAAACACCAGTTAACCCCGGGAATACTGCAGTCAAAGCAACAATTCCTCTTCTTACATTCCACTGCACTTATTGTGGGGTAGCCGCAATCCCTTCTGCTGTACGGTTCCACATTACATTGTTTCTTGTCACTTCCTGTTGATGCAGTAAGGAAACATCCAGGAATTACAGCATCTTAGTTTTTTTTTTTTTAACTGGGGCAATTTAGCTAGATCACAGGGCAATTTAGCTCCTTTGGTCCTTTTTTAGGACCAGTTAATCAGACAGTTGAGCAAACTGAAAAACAGCTAACAGGAAATTTCCACTTAAATGGTATTTTCTAATCTTATCTGACCATGACTAAGAATAAAGGATACACAAGATAAACTCTTAGAGCCATGGACCTTATCCATGTTTAAGCTCCATCAAATCTGTAATCAATAGCACTACATGCTCCCACTTTACCACTGTACTATATACTCTACCTGTGTTTTTAAGGTAAAAACACCATTTAACCCCAGTGACACTTGAATTAAAGCAGCAGCCTCTGGAATAGCATTCCTTAGCATTAATCCCAGGAAATCTGCAATCTTCACGCTCTTTGATAGCCATGCTACATTGCTGTTTACTTGGATGGAGCAGAGAGCACAACATCAGGACATAGGAAATATTACAATGCATGATAAGAAAGGTGTGAGCTCTACAGCAAGGCCTCTAACCCTTTGCCAGTGCCAAATACATAGGTCTTAACTCAGATCTGATCACAGCAGCAAATTTATTAGCTAAAACCATGTACACTGCAGGGGGGGGGGGTGTATAATATGTGCAGAGAGAGTTAGATTTTGGTGCGGTGTGTTCAAACTGAAATCTAAATTGCAGTGTAAAAACAAAACAGCCAGTATTTACCCTGCACACAAACAATATAACCCACCTAAATCTCTCTGCAAATGTTATATCTGCCCCCCCCCCCCCAACCCTGCAGTGCACATGGTTTTGCCCACTAGCTAACAAATTTGCTGCATCTGGGAATTACAGCAGCTTAATATTTCTTTTTACAGAAGGTTCAGCAAATTAAATTATTTAGTGAAATACTGTAATCATAACAGTTACAGGATATTGTAGGTAGATTTATTGTCAGTGGATAAATGTAAAAATTAAACCCTTAGGCATAGTTCCAAAATGCTGTCATTGCAATCCAGATTTTAAGGATATCATGCTTGAGCACAGGTGACTTAATTAGTGAGTGCAATTTCAGGTGAGCAATGTAACAAAGCAATAGGAAAGGCAAGTCAGATGCTTGTTTGCATAGGTTAAAGAACCAGTAGCAGAAAAAAGTAATACAGGTTGAGTATCCCATATGCAAATATTCCGAAATACGGAATATTCCGAAATACGGACTTTTTTGAGTGAGACTGAGATAGTGAAACCTTTGTTTTTTGATGGCTCAGTGTACACAAACTTTGTTTAATACTCAAAGTTATTAAAAATATTGTATTAAATGAACTTCAGACTGTGTGTATAAGGTGTATATGACACATGAATGAATTCTGTGAATGTACACACACTTTGTTTAATGCGCAAAGTTATAAAAAATATTGGCTAAAATGACCTTCAGGCTGTGTGTATAAGGTGTATATGAAACATAAATGCATTCTGTGCTTAGATTTAGGTCCCATCACCATAATATCTCGTTATGGTATGCAATTATTCCAAAATACAGAAAAATCCGATATCCAAAATTCCTCTGGTCCCAAGCATTTTGGATAAGGGATACTCAACCTGTAATGCCACTGTATAGGTCCTTGGTACAGCCACATTTAGAATCCTGTGTTCAGTTCCAGAAGCCATATCTCCAGAAGGCTGTAAATACATTAGGGCAACTAAAATTGTGCATGGCCTACATCACAAAACTTACCTGGAAATACTAAAAGATTATGTGTATAGTTTGGAGAAGGGAAGAGGGAACATACAGTAATAGAAACATTTAAATATATAGGGAGGAATGTAATAGGGTGTGAGAATCAGAAAGTGAGAGATTTTGTGTTTTTTCTAGAGATGAGCGCCTGAAATTTTTCGGGTTTTGTGTTTTGGTTTTGGGTTCGGTTCCGCGGCCGTGTTTTGGGTTCGAACGCGTTTTGGCAAAACCTCACCGAATTTTTTTTGTCGGATTCGGGTGTGTTTTGGATTCGGGTGTTTTTTTCAAAAAACACTAAAAAATAGAGATGAGCGCCTGAAATTTTTCGGGTTTTGTGTTTTGGTTTTGGGTTCGGTTCCGCGGCCGTGTTTTGGGTTCGAACGCGTTTTGGCAAAACCTCACCGAATTATTTTTGTCGGATTCGGGTGTGTTTTGGATTCGGGTGTTTTTTTCAAAAAACCCTAAAAAACAGCTTAAATCATAGAATTTGGGGGTAATTTTGATCCCAAAGTATTATTAACCTCAAAAAACATAATTTACACTCATTTTCAGCCTATTCTGAACACATCACACCTCACAATATTATTTTTAGTCCTAAAATTTGCACCGAGGTCGCTGTGTGAGTAAGATAAGCGACCCTAGTGGCCGACACAAACACCGGGCCCATCTAGGAGTGGCACTGCAGTGTCACGCAGGATGTCCCTTCCAAAAAACCCTCCCCAAACAGCACATGACGCAAAGAAAAAAAGAGGCGCAATGAGGTAGCTGACTGTGTGAGAAAGATAAGCGACCCTAGTGGCCGACACAAACACCGGGCCCATCTAGGAGTGGCACTGCAGTGTCACGCAGGATGGCCCTTCCAAAAAACCCTCCCCAAACAGCACATGACGCAAAGAAAAAAAGAGGCGCAATGAGGTAGCTGACTGTGTGAGAAAGATAAGCGACCCTAGTGGCCGACACAAACACCGGGCCCATCTAGGAGTGGCACTGCAGTGTCACGCAGGATGGCCCTTCCAAAAAACCCTCCCCAAACAGCACATGACGCAAAGAAAAAAAGAGGCGCAATGAGGTAGCTGACTGTGTGAGTAAGATTAGCGACCCTAGTGGCCGACACAAACACCGGGCACATCTAGGAGTGGCACTGCAGTGTCACGCAGGATGTCCCTTCCAAAAAACCCTCCCCAAACAGCACATGACGCAAAGAAAAAAAGAGGCGCAATGAGGTAGCTGTGTGAGTAAGATTAGCGACCCTAGTGGCCGACACAAACACCGGGCCCATCTAGGAGTGGCACTGCAGTGTCACGCAGGATGGCCCTTCCAAAAAACCCTCCCCAAACAGCACATGACGCAAAGAAAAAAAGAGGCGCAATGAGGTAGCTGTGTGAGTAAGATTAGCGACCCTAGTGGCCGACACAAACACCGGGCCCATCTAGGAGTGGCACTGCAGTGTCACGCAGGATGTCCCTTCCAAAAAACCCTCCCCAAACAGCACATGACGCAAAGAAAAAAAGAGGCGCAATGAGGTAGCTGACTGTGTGAGTAAGATTAGCGACCCTAGTGGCCGACACAAACACCGGGCCCATCTAGGAGTGTCACTGCAGTGTCACGCAGGATGTCCCTTCCAAAAAAACCTCCCCAATCAGCACATGATGCAAAGAAAAAGAAAAGAAAAAAGAGGTGCAAGATGGAATTGTCCTTGGGCCCTCCCACCCACCCTTATGTTGTATAAACAAAACAGGACATGCACACTTTAACCAACCCATCATTTCAGTGACAGGGTCTGCCACACGACTGTGACTGATATGACGGGTTGGTTTGGACCCCCCCCCAAAAAGAAGCAATTAATCTCTCCTTGCACAAACTGGCTCTACAGAGGCAAGATGTCCACCTCATCTTCACCCTCCGATATATCACCGTGTACATCCCCCTCCTCACAGATTATCAATTCGTCCCCACTGGAATCCACCATCTCAGCTCCCTGTGTACTTTGTGGAGGCAATTGCTGCTGGTCAATGTCTCCGCGGAGGAATTGATTATAATTCATTTTAATGAACATCATCTTCTCCACATTTTCTGGATGTAACCTCGTACGCCGATTGCTGACAAGGTGAGCGGCGGCACTAAACACTCTTTCGGAGTACACACTTGTGGGAGGGCAACTTAGGTAGAATAAAGCCAGTTTGTGCAAGGGCCTCCAAATTGCCTCTTTTTCCTGCCAGTATAAGTACGGACTGTGTGACGTGCCTACTTGGATGCGGTCACTCATATAATCCTCCACCATTCTATCAATGTTGAGAGAATCATATGCAGTGACAGTAGACGACATGTCCGTAATCGTTGTCAGGTCCTTCAGTCCGGACCAGATGTCAGCATCAGCAGTCGCTCCAGACTGCCCTGCATCACCGCCAGCGGGTGGGCTCGGAATTCTGAGCCTTTTCCTCGCACCCCCAGTTGCGGGAGAATGTGAAGGAGGAGATGTTGACAGGTCGCGTTCCGCTTGACTTGACAATTTTGTCACCAGCAGGTCTTTCAACCCCAGCAGACCTGTGTCTGCCGGAAAGAGAGATCCAAGGTAGGCTTTAAATCTAGGATCGAGCACGGTGGCCAAAATGTAGTGCTCTGATTTCAACAGATTGACCACCCGTGAATCCTTGTTAAGCGAATTAAGGGCTGCATCCACAAGTCCCACATGCCTAGCGGAATCGCTCCCTTTTAGCTCCTTCTTCAATGCCTCCAGCTTCTTCTGCAAAAGCCTGATGAGGGGAATGACCTGACTCAGGCTGGCAGTGTCTGAACTGACTTCACGTGTGGCAAGTTCAAAGGGCATCAGAACCTTGCACAACGTTGAAATCATTCTCCACTGCACTTGAGACAGGTGCATTCCACCTCCTATATCGTGCTCAATTGTATAGGCTTGAATGGCCTTTTGCTGCTCCTCCAACCTCTGAAGCATATAGAGGGTTGAATTCCACCTCGTTACCACTTCTTGCTTCAGATGATGGCAGGGCAGGTTCAGTAGTTTTTGGTGGTGCTCCAGTCTTCTGTACGTGGTGCCTGTACGCCGAAAGTGTCCCGCAATTTTTCTGGCCACCGACAGCATCTCTTGCACACCCCTGTCGTTTTTTAAAAAATTCTGCACCACCAAATTCAAGGTATGTGCAAAACATGGGACGTGCTGGAATTTGCCCATATTTAATGCACACACAATATTGCTGGCGTTGTCCGATGCCACAAATCCACAGGAGAGTCCAATTGGGGTAAGCCATTCCGCGATGATCTTCCTCAGTTGCCGTAAGAGGTTTTCAGCTGTGTGCGTATTCTGGAAAGCGGTGATACAAAGCGTAGCCTGCCTAGGAAAGAGTTGGCGTTTGCGAGATGCTGCTACTGGTGCCGCCGCTGCTGTTCTTGCGGCGGGAGTCCATACATCTACCCAGTGGGCTGTCACAGTCATATAGTCCTGACCCTGCCCTGCTCCACTTGTCCACATGTCCGTGGTTAAGTGGACATTGGGTACAGCTGCATTTTTTAGGACACTGGTGACTCTTTTTCTGAGGTCTGTGTACATTTTCGGTATCGCCTGCCTAGAGAAATGGAACCTAGATGGTATTTGGTACCGGGGACACAGTACCTCCAACAAGTCTCTAGTTGGCTCTGCAGTAATGATGGATACCGGAACCACGTTTCTCACCACCCAGGATGCCAAGGCCTCAGTTATCCGCTTTGCAGTAGGATGACTGCTGTGATATTTCATCTTCCTCGCAAAGGACTGTTGAACAGTCAATTGCTTACTGGAAGTAGTACAAGTGGGCTTACGACTTCCCCTCTGGGATGACCATCGACTCCCAGCGGCAACAACAGCAGCGCCAGCAGCAGTAGGCGTTACACGCAAGGATGCATCAGAGGAATCCCAGGCAGGAGAGGACTCGTCAGAATTGCCAGTGACATGGCCTGCAGGACTATTGGCATTCCTGGGGAAGGAGGAAATTGACACTGAGGGAGTTGGTGGGGTGGTTTGCGTGAGCTTGGTTACAAGAGGAAGGGATTTACTGGTCAGTGGACTGCTTCCGCTGTCACCCAAAGTTTTTGAACTTGTCACTGACTTATTATGAATGCGCTGCAGGTGACGTATAAGGGAGGATGTTCCGAGGTGGTTAACGTCCTTACCCCTACTTATTACAGCTTGACAAAGGGAACACACGGCTTGACACCTGTTGTCCGCATTTCTGGTGAAATACCTCCACACCGAAGAGCTGATTTTTTTGGTATTTTCACCTGGCATGTCAACGGCCATATTCCTCCCACGGACAACAGGTGTCTCCCCGGGTGCCTGACTTAAACAAACCACCTCACCATCAGAATCCTCCTGGTCAATTTCCTCCCCAGCGCCAGCAACACCCATATCCTCCTCATCCTGGTGTACTTCAACACTGACATCTTCAATCTGACTATCAGGAACTGGACTGCGGGTGCTCCTTCCAGCACTTGCAGGGGGCGTGCAAATGGTGGAAGGCGCATGCTCTTCACGTCCAGTGTTGGGAAGGTCAGGCATCGCAACCGACACAATTGGACTCTCCTTGTGGATTTGGGATTTCGAAGAATGCACAGTTCTTTGCTGTGCTGCTTTTGCCAGCTTGAGTCTTTTCATTTTTCTAGCGAGAGGCTGAGTGCTTCCATCCTCATGTGAAGCTGAACCACTAGCCATGAACATAGGCCTGGGCTCAGCCGTTCCTTGCCACTCCGTGTGGTAAATGGCATATTGGCAAGTTTACGCTTCTCCTCCGACAATTTTATTTTAGGTTTTGGAGTCCTTTTTTTACTGATATTTGGTGTTTTGGATTTGACATGCTCTGTACTATGACATTGGGCATCGGCCTTGGCAGATGACGTTGCTGGCATTTCATCGTCTCGGCCATGACTAGTGGCAGCAGCTTCAGCACGAGGTGGAAGTGGATCTTGATCTTTCCCTAATTTTGGAACCTCAACATTTTTGTTCTCCATATTTTAATAGGCACAACTAAAAGGCACCTCAGGTAAACAATGGAGATGGATGGATTGGATACTAGTATACAATTATGGACGGGCTGCCGAGTGCCGACACAGAGGTAGCCACAGCCGTGAACTACCGCACTGTACTGTGTCTGCTGCTAATATATAGACTGGTTGATAAAGAGATAGTATACTCGTAACTAGTATGTATGTATAAAGAAAGAAAAAAAAACCACGGTTAGGTGGTATATACAATTATGGACGGGCTGCCGAGTGCCGACACAGAGGTAGCCACAGCCGTGAACTACCGCACTGTACTGTGTCTGCTGCTAATATATAGACTGGTTGATAAAGAGATAGTATACTCGTAACTAGTATGTATGTATAAAGAAAGAAAAAAAAACCACGGTTAGGTGGTATATACAATTATGGACGGGCTGCCGAGTGCCGACACAGAGGTAGCCACAGCCGTGAACTACCGCACTGTACTGTGTCTGTTGCTAATATATAGACTGGTTGATAAAGAGATAGTATACTCGTAACTAGTATGTATGTATAAAGAAAGAAAAAAAAACCACGGTTAGGTGGTATATACAATTATGGACGGGCTGCCGAGTGCCGACACAGAGGTAGCCACAGCCGTGAACTACCGCACTGTACTGTGTCTGCTGCTAATATAGACTGGTTGATAAAGAGATAGTATACTCGTAACTAGTATGTATGTATAAAGAAAGAAAAAAAAACCACGGTTAGGTGGTATATACAATTATGGACGGGCTGCCGAGTGCCGACACAGAGGTAGCCACAGCCGTGAACTACCGCACTGTACTGTGTCTGCTGCTAATATATAGACTGGTTGATAAAGAGATAGTATACTCGTAACTAGTATGTATGTATAAAGAAAGAAAAAAAAACCACGGTTAGGTGGTATATACAATTATGGACGGGCTGCCGAGTGCCGACACAGAGGTAGCCCCGTGAACTACCGCACTGTACTGTGTCTGCTGCTAATATATAGACTGGTTGATAAAGAGATAGTATACTCGTAACTAGTATGTATGTATAAAGAAAGAAAAAAAAACCACGGTTAGGTGGTATATACAATTATGGACGGGCTGCCGAGTGCCGACACAGAGGTAGCCACAGCCGTGAACTACCGCACTGTACTGTGTCTGCTGCTAATATATAGACTGGTTGATAAAGAGATAGTATACTCGTAACTAGTATGTATGTATAAAGAAAGAAAAAAAACCACGGTTAGGTGGTATATACAATTATGGACGGGCTGCCGAGTGCCGACACAGAGGTAGCCACAGCCGTGAACTACCGCACTGTACTGTGTCTGCTGCTAATATATAGACTGGTTGATAAAGAGATAGTATACTCGTAACTAGTATGTATGTATAAAGAAAGAAAAAAAAACCACGGTTAGGTGGTATATACAATTATGGACGGGCTGCCGAGTGCCGACACAGAGGTAGCCACAGCCGTGAACTACCGCACTGTACTGTGTCTGCTGCTAATATAGACTGGTTGATAAAGAGATAGTATACTACTAATATTATATATACTGGTGGTCAGGTCACTGGTCACTAGTCACACTGGCAGTGGCACTCCTGCAGCAAAAGTGTGCACTGTTTAATTTTAATATAATATTATGTACTCCTGGCTCCTGCTATAACCTATAACTGGCACTGCAGTAGTGCTCCCCAGTCTCCCCCACAATTATAAGCTGTGTGAGCTGAGCAGTCAGACAGATATATAATATATATAGATGATGCAGCACACTGGCCTGAGCCTGAGCAGTGCACACAGATATGGTATGTGACTGACTGAGTCACTGTGTGTATCGCTTTTTTCAGGCAGAGAACGGATATATTAAATAAACTGCACTGTGTGTCTGGTGGTCACTCACTATATAATATATTATGTACTCCTGGCTCCTGCTATAACCTATAACTGGCACTGCAGTAGTGCTCCCCAGTCTCCCCCACAATTATAAGCTGTGTGAGCTGAGCAGTCAGACAGATATATATAATATTATATATAGATAATAGATGATGCAGCACACTGGCCTGAGCCTGAGCAGTGCACACAGATATGGTATGTGACTGAGTCACTGTGTGCTGTGTATCGCTTTTTTCAGGCAGAGAACGGATTATAAATAAAACTGGTGGTCACTATCAGCAAAACTCTGCACTGTACTGAGTACTCCTAATGCTCCCCAAAATTAGTAAATCAAGTGTCTCTCTAATCTATTCTAAACGGAGAGGACGCCAGCCACGTCCTCTCCCTATCAATCTCAATGCACGTGTGAAAATGGCGGCGACGCGCGGCTCCTTATATAGAATCCGAGTCTCGCGATAGAATCCGAGCCTCGCGAGAATCCGACAGCGTCATGATGACGTTCGGGCGCGCTCGGGTTAACCGAGCAAGGCGGGAAGATCCGAGTCGCTCGGACCCGTGAAAAAAAACATGAAGTTCTGGCGGGTTCGGATTCAGAGAAACCGAACCCGCTCATCTCTAGTTTTTTCCTGTTGTTTTTTTTTTTTTTTATTGTTTGTTTTTTAAAGTGGCAATCCTTTACATGGCAAAACCAGGTTGATATTTGCCATGTAAAGGATTGCCACCGTGGGCATGTGTAGAAGGGGCACTGCTACTGTTGGCATTATGTGTGTAAGCTGCACTGATATGGTGGTTATGTGTATAAAGGGCACTGCGACTGTGGGTATTATTATTATTATTATTATTATTACATGCGGTGTAATGACAATAAGATAGTGCTACTGTGTGGCGTATTTTGATTTGGGGTGCTATTGTGTGGCCATGCCCCTTCCTTGTGATACCACACCTTCTTTTTTTAAGGAGCGCACTGTCCCTTTATTAAGTATTGGAGAGAGGGCCCAAATTAATAGTTTGCAGGGAGGCGCCAAACACCCTAGCACTGGCCCTTTGGTAGGGGACAGGATTTGCTTCTGCTTGTGCACATATGTTATGATTGCCAGCCAACAGCACTGGTTTTGCCTATAACACTAACTATAAATATTTTGAATTGGTCCTGGACCACCAATCCAAGGCACCCCTGCAAGTGTCCTGAGGCACCCCAGGGTGCAGTTTGAGAACCACTGGTCTAGTGAGTACCCAGGATAATTATTGTAGCTGGTCTGCGGGTAACAGCTCTCAGATCCACTTCTAGAAAAAATGCAGCAATGTAATTTGAGTGACAAACTGCAGAGATGAACCCTTTCTGTGACTGCTGCACAGGGATCACACAAACTCTATTCATAGGGCTGACTTCACTTAGGGGAGATGTTCTCACCCCGCAAAGAAGTGCGAGTATATACCGCACTTACGGTACCATTGGATTTACAGATATTTTCTTGCAATACACTATGGGGTTCATTCTGAGTTGATTGCTCGCTAGCAGTTTTTAGCAGCCATGCAAACGCATTGTCGCTGCCCACTGGAGAGTGTATATTCACTTTGGAGAAGTGCGAACACTTGAGCAGCAGAGCGCCTGCAAAATCGTTTCAAAATAAGACCAGCACTGTAGTTACACTTCGTGTGCGTTGATTCTAACAACCGAGGGACGGCTTTTGATGTCACACACCCATCCAGCGAATGCCCAGCCACGTCTGCATTTCTTCTGCCACGCCTGCATTTTTCCAAGCACTCCCTGAAAACGGTCAGTTGACACCCAGAAACGCCCTCTTTCTGTCAATCTCCTTGTGGCCTGTTCTGTGATTGGAATAATCGCTAGAACTAGTGCAAAACCACAATGGACTTTGTACCCGTACGATGCGCATGCACATTACGGAGCATGCGCATGCACAGATTAGCCATTTTTTTTCAACTGATTGCTACGCAGCGAACAACGGCAGCAAGCGATCAACTCGGAATGACCCCCTATATACATAGAAACATGGATTTTTACAGCAGGAATTATGGTTAGTTTAGGGGTATCGGTTAGGGTCAACAGAGGTGTAGCTAGGGGTCCAAGCGCCCCTGGCAAAGTAAGGGACTAGCGCCCCCCCTTTCGATAAAGCATTGCAGTCCATTGGCGGTTACCATGTTGGAGCCACAGCAACTGACCCCCTCCCCCACACGCTGCCCTACATCATCGGCTGGGATTCACTGTTGGTGTGAAGCCACTGGGAACATTCTGGTAGCATTAGCAGCAGTCTGTGTCATAGATAGGGAAGGCAGAAGGTTAACTAGCTAAAAGCAGTCTGTTGGCAGCAGAGGCTGGGCGGGGGGCTGAGAATGAGCCAACGCTGATCAGTGTCCAGTCTGCTCAGACAAAAATATTTTGTGATCAGGGCTGGTTCTAGACCAAAGGAGCCAATGGCAAAAATTTCCTTTGGCACCCCCCCCCCACACACACACACACACACACATACACACACACACACACACACACACACACACACACACACACACACACACACACACACCAAAAAAGAACATATCCCAGTTTAACATAACGCTATGTGGTGCAAGGTGTGGAGCTGGTCACTTGTATCAGACCTCTGACATTTGCCTTTTCACCCATATTGCATACTTTTTCTTGCAGGTTGTGTCTTAATTCAAGAAGTGTTCTAAGTACTTCAGCTTAGTATCTTTACTGACCCCTCTTTACCCCACACTACATAACTGACCCCTCTATACCCTACACTACATCACTGACCTTTCTATAACCATCACTGCATTACTGACCCCTCTATACAGTACACTGACCTCTATATACCTGCTAGTACATCCCTGATGCCTATATTCCCTAAGCTAAATCCCTGACGCCTCTATTCCCTACGCTACATTCCTGATGCCTCTATAACCTACGCTACATCCCTGACGCCTCTATACCCTACGCTACATCCCTGACGCCTCTATACAGTACAATGCATTACTGATCCCTCTAGACCATACATCCTCATTACATCAGAGAGATAGTGAAACACTGGAAAAAATAAGGATAAAGTGGACTACAGAAACTGATGCTCTAAACAAAGGAGAGAGAGAGAAAAGCACAAGGGAAAGTGGGCAATCGGAACACCATAGAGAGAGGAGAGATAGAAATGCCTGAAAAAGTAAAGGGGGTTGGGTATGGCATCCGGCGCTCGGGATTCCAGCAGTCACATGATACCTAATCCTAATCCTAACCCTCTGGGGGGGGTGGCGGATAGGGCTAACCCTCAGGGGGTGGCAGCTAGGACTAACCCCCCCCCCTCCTAGTGCCTTCCCTAACACCCCCTCCCCCGGTCCTAACCCTCCCTCCAATACTCGCCTTCGGGATGTTGGCTGTCTGTGTGCCGGCACCAGTCTCCCAAGTGGTGTCAGGATTCCAACATCGGTCAAATGACCGCCGGTATACCGTCTGCCGGGATGGTAAATGTATCCTGAGGACAGGTAGTGAGTGTGGAGGGATAGGTGGTTCAGTAAAATGTAACAGCTCAAACTGCGATCATTCACTGATAAATTGATTTATAGCTCTCCCTTTTTAACCATTGCAGTCATAAAAGCAATGTTTTTTAAACTTTTAAATAAAGCTTGTTAGCATCCCCAGCACACTGTATATGCTGGGAGATGTAGTTCTCAATATGAAAACATTTAATTACTGTATGAACTCTAATTCCCCAACTGAAACCTCTCACAAACACACACTCCTAAATCTAGTACACACACACACACACACACACACATTTCCCCAGTACTGACAACTCTCATCACTTCCACACACTGACAACTCCCTCCTGCTCCTCTCCCCACTGACACTGACAGCTCCCTCACAGTCACACACTTCCTCCACCCCCCCACCCCCCACACACACACACTGATAGCACACATGCACAAATCCCCCCCTCCTCGACACTAACTGTCACGGACTGCTTGGGCAGCAGGGGGCAGGCTCTGACTTGAAGTGCTGAAATTCAACAGCTCTCTCGAACTTGCAAGGCATGGCTGTGCAGCTGTCTCCAGCCATCTCCTTGCCCACTGTGTAATTTGTGGCGTTCTCTGATGTTCCCCGCTCTGCCTCTACAACCGGCACATAATGTACAGCAGTGGTGACTCCTGAGTATGGGCCTGGAGAACTCCGCCTACCGGGGGGTAGGGATTAATAATTTCAAAGGGGCAGAGCTAGGAGTGAAGCAGTGGACAGCAGTTGAGGGGCGTTTCAAACTGTAACAGGGTTGGGACAATTTCAGTATCCTTCCCTCACCGTCTAATTGGTCAGTCCCACGCTGATTGCCATAGCGCCCTTTCGAGACTGCAGAACTCTATCCCTTAGCCACGGTTGGCACAGCTGGATGGTGCCCCTGGCAAGTGCCATCCTGGCCAAGGGGTAGATACGCCCCTGAGGGTCAGGGCCAGCAACAGAAATCTCGGGGCCCAGTACACTGATATCTCTGGGGCCCCCTCAACCCCCCCTTAACTTGGCAGAGGGATCTTTAAAAAAAAATGGAGCCTTTGACTCGGACCGTCAGTGAGGCCGGCAGGTGGTTTTCATACTGGGCTATCCAGCTCTTCGGTGGCGGTGGCAGGGACATTCAGAAAAGGGCCAGCACAGCAACATGCATAATAATGGCAATACAGTATGGACCACAGGGACTGGACAAAGTGATGGGGTAAAAGGAGGGGGGAGGGTTTAGTTGGCCTGTTAATTGTTTTCCTGCTTAAATTGAGCAGTTGGTGGATACACTTTAAAAAGCAATATTGGCACTGTGGCCCCATTATTTCTGTTCTTAATACTTGGAGCCCTGAACAAGTGTCCCCTTTGTCCCCTTTGTCAGCGGGCCTGTTCAGGCGTTACCTATGGAGAAGCTGCGACATGACATCCTAGGACCCGATACTGCACCATGCATCACCATTATATTTCAGTGTGCCTTGTCAATATTTAAATCTTGTTCTGTGTGACGTGAGTTGTAAATGGTTGAAAATCTCTGTGCTACAGTATCGTCACCATGTAGTTATAACAACACCGCAAAACCACCAAAAGACGTGTTTTGGTAGAGGGACTGCTGGAGGGGCCCATTGGGGCCCCCAGTTTGCTACCCCACCCCAGTATACCTGTGCTGTAGCCAGTGGAAGGGGCACTATCTTCCCGGTGATCTCTTCGGGAAGATGGTGCCGCACATAGAAAGCAAAGACTCTGGCTGCACTCTCCTGCCCTCGCTCTAAGCAAGGTGATCGGGCCACAAAAGGACCCCTGTCGGACCCCTGCCGGACCCCGGCCTGTGGGCCACAAAAGGATGCATTGGGGGCGGCATGCGGCCCATGGGTTTGACACCCCTGCCCTAGAGTATCAAAATTTGTTTCACGGCACCCCTAGGCCAAAGTTTTTTTTATTGAGAAATTCAGAAAAAAATATAAAATTAAGTAAATTGTGTTTATAGCATGTCATCCTCAGGTTCAGTTATGTTGTGAGGGAATGGTTTTGCCAATTTAATAAAGTATAAATAATTTTAATTGGTCCTGGACCACCAAACTATGCTACCAGTGCAAGAACCCCAGTTTGGAAACTACTGCCATAAAATAAACCTTTTTTGTTTTTTTTAAACTACATGTAATACACCTTAGAGCTCAGTTCCTAAAAGGTTTTAAACCCTTGCATACAGTAAACTACACATATTTAAAAATCCTACACCGGGCACAAGTGCTCACGGGCCAATTTCATGGCAGTCTCGGATAGGAGGGCATTGTGGATTCACCAAGGGAATGCTGATGCTGACTCCAAGAAGAAAGGGAGTCTCTTCCCTATGAAGGTGAAGCCTTGTTTGGCGACGGCCTAGTTAATTTGATCTCGGCAGCTCCCGCAGGTAAGTCATCCTTCTTGCCCTATGTTCCCTCTCAACGGATGAAGACGCATCATTATCTGACGCAGTCATTTCGGCCCAATAGATATGCAAGAAGTTAAGATTCCCCTTTCTTTGCAGGTAGAGGAAGGAAAAGAGGGAAGAGGTCTGTAGCCTCTTCAAGATCGCAGGAGCAGAGATCGTCCTCTGCTTCTGCCAAATCCACTGCATGACGCTGGGGCTCTCTTGCAGGAGCCCGCACCAGTGGGGGGCACGTCTAAAACTCTTCAGTCAGTTCTGGATTCATTCGGACCTGGACTCGTGGGTTTTACAAATAGTGTCCCAAGGGTACAAACTGGGGTTTCAAGACGTTCCCCCTCACCGATTGTTCAAATCAGCCTTAGTCAGCAGGGAGAAGGTTTTTATTCAAGCCTCTTCGTGGTCCCGAAGCCGGACGGCTCAGTCAGACCAATCTTAAATCTGAAATCCCTTAATTTCTACCTAAAGAAATTCAATTTCAAGATGGAATCTCTCAGGGTAGTGATCTCCAGTCCGGGGGATAAAGGAGATTTCATGGTTTTGGTAGACATAAAGGATGCCTACTTATATGTTCCCATTTAGCCACTGCATCAAGCTACCTGAGGTTTGCAATTCAGGATTGTCATTACCAATTTCAGACGTTGCCGTTTGGTCTGTCCACGGCTCCGAGGATTTTCACCAGGGTGATGGCGGAAATGATGGTTCTCCTTCGCAAGCAAGGAGTCACAATTATCCCGTACTTGGATGATCTCCTGATAAAGGCGAGATCCAGGGACCAGTTGGTGCAAAACATCTACTCTCCCTGACAGTTCTTCAACAACATGGTTGGCTCCTAAACTTGCCAAAATCGCAGTTGGTCCCAATGACGCGGTTGTTGTTTTTGGGAGTGATACTGGACACAGAAGAGGTTTTCTTCTAGTGGAAAGGCTCTGGAGATCCAGAGTCTGGTCAAACAAATTCTGAAACCAGCAAGAGTGTTAATCCATCAATGCATTCAGTTGCTGGGGAAGATGGTTGCGGCCTACGAGGCCATTCAGTTTGGCAGGTTCCATGCCAGAGTGTTCCAGTGGGACCTGTTGGACAAGTGGTCCGGATCCCACCTACACATGCACCGGAGGATAATCCTGTCTTCCAAGACCAGAATCTCACTCCATTGGTGGCTGCACAGTTCTCACCACCTAGAGGGGCGATGGTTCGGGATCCAGGACGGGATCCTAGGGACCACGGATGCAACCCTCCGAGGCTGGAGAGCAGTCACACAGGGGGAAAACATCCAAGGAAGATGGTCAAGTCTTCCTTGGATGTTTTCATCTCCACATAAATGTTCTGGAGTTAAGGGCCATTTAATAACTGCAGACACAGTACGCACTGGGACGGGTGCCCAGCATCCTCTACGGACTAAGAGAAAAGGATTTACCGGTAGGTATTAAAATCCTATTTTCTCTAACGTCCTAGAGGATGCTGTGGACTCCGTAAGGACCATGGGGATAGACGGGCTCCGCAGGAGACATGGGCACTTTAAGAAAGACTTTAGTTCTGGGTGTGCACTGGCTCCTCCCTCTATGCCCCTCCTCTAGAACTCAGTTTGATACTGTACCCAGTGGAGACTGGGTGCTTTTCAGGAGCTCTCCTGAGCTTTCTGACAGAAAGTATTTTGTTAGGTTTTTAATTTTCAGGGAGCACTGCTGGCAACAGACTCCCTCATCGAGGGACTGAGGGGAGAGAAGCAGCCCTGCTCTCTGAGTTGCAAGGTCCTGCTTCTTAGGCTACTGGACACCATTAGCTCCAGTGGGATTGGTACGCAGGATCTCACCCTCGCCGTCCGTCCCAGAGCCGCGCCGCCGTCCCCCTCGCAGAGCCGGAAGATAGAAGCCGGGTGAGTATGAGAAGAAAAGAAGACTTCAGAGGCGGCAGAAGACTTCATGATCTTCACTAAGGTAACGCATAGCACTGCAGCTGTGCGCCTTTGCTCCCATACACCTCACATACTCCTGTCACTGTAAGGGTGCAGGGCGCAGGGGGGGCGCCCTGGGCAGCAATATAAACCTCTTTCGCAAAAATATAACATATATACAGCTGGGCACTTTATATATGTATAAGCCCCCACCAATTTTACAGTTTAAGCGGGACAGAAGCCCGCCTCCGAGGGGGCGGGGCTTCTCCCTCAGCACTCACCAGCGCCATTTTTTCTCCACAGCACCGCTGAGAGGAAGCTCCCCGGACTCTACCCTGCTTATACCACGTTAGACAAGAGGGTTGAAAAGAGGGGTGGGGGGGGGCACATAATTCGCAAATTACATACAGCAGCACTACTGGGCAAACATTAAGTTACTGTTTTATTCCTGGGTTATATAGCGCTGGGGGGTGTGCTGGCATACTCTCTCTCTGTCTCTCCAAAGGGCCTTGTGGGGAAACTGTCTTCAGAAAAAGCATTCCCTGTGTGTGTAGTGTGTCGGTACACGTGTGTCGACATGTCTGAGGAAGAAGGCTATATTAGAGAGGAGCGGGAGCAAATGAATGTGGTGTCTCCGCCGACAGCTGATTGGATGGATATGTGGAATGTTTTAAATGCTAGTGTAAACTCATTGCACAAAAGATTAGACAAGGCAGAAGCTTTGGGACAGTCAGGGTTTCAACCCATGCCTGATCCTATGTTGCAGGGACTGTCAGGGTCTCATAAGCGCCCACTATCCCAGATTGTTGACACAGATACCGACACGGATTCTGACTCCAGTGTCGATTACGATGATGCAAAGTTACAGCCAAAATTGGCAAAATCCATTCGATTTATGATTATGGCAATAAAAGATGTTTTGCACATCACAGAGGAACCCCCTGTCGCTGACAAGAGGGTACATATGTACAAGGGAAAGAAGCCTGAGGTAACCTTTCCCCCCTCACACGAGCTGAACGAGTTATGTGAAAAAGCTTGGGAATCTCCAGATAAAAGACTGCAGATTTCCAAAAGGATTCTTATGGCGTATCCTTTCCCATCAACGGATAGGTTACGATGGGAATGCTCCCCTAGGGTGGACAAAGCATTAACACGCTTATCCAAGAAGGTAGCCCTCCCGTCCCAGGATACGGCTACCCTCAAAGAGTGTGCTGACCGCAAACAGGAGATTACCCTGAAGTCCATTTATACACATTCAGGTACCTTACTCAGACCGGCAATTGCGTCGGCCTGGGTGTGTAGTAGAGATGAGCGGGTTCGGTTCCTCGGAATCCGAACCCGCCCGAACTTCATGTTTTTTTTCACGGGTCCGAGCGACTCGGATCTTCCCGCCTTGCTCGGTTAACCCGAGCGCGCCCGAACGTCATCATGACGCTGTCGGATTCTCGCGAGACTCGGATTCTATATAAGGAGCCGCGCGTCGCCGCCATTTTCACACGTGCATTGAGATTGATAGGGAGAGGACGTGGCTGGCGTCCTCTCCATTTAGATTAGAAGAGAGAGAGTGAGATTGATTTGAGACAGAGACACTTGATTTACTGGAGCTTAGGAGTACTGTAGAGAGTGCAGAGTTTAGTAGTGACTGACCACAGTGACCACCAGACAGTGCAGTTTTATTTAATATAATCCGTTCTCTGCCTGAAAAAAACGATACACAGTGACTCAGTCACATACCATATCTGTGTGCACTGCTCAGCCCAGTGTGCTGCATCATCTATGTATATATCTGACTGTGCTCACACAGCTTATAATTGTGGGGGAGACTGGGGAGCAGTGCCAGTTATAGGTTATAGCAGGAGCCAGGAGTACATATTATTAAAATTAAACAGTGCACACTTTTGCTGCAGGAGTGCCACTGCCAGTGTGACTGACCAGTGACCTGACCACACTGACCACCAGTATAGTTAGTAGTATACTATATTGTGATTGCCTGAAAAAGTTAAACACTCGTCGTGTGACTTGTGTGGTGTTTTTTTTTTTATTCTATAAAAAACTCATTCTGCTGACAGACAGTGTCCAGCAGGTCCGTCATTATATAATATATACCTGTCCGGCTGCAGTAGTGATATATATATATTTTTTATATCATTATTTATCATCCAGTCGCAGCAGACACAGTACGGTAGTTCACGGCTGTAGCTACCTCTGTGTCGGCACTCGGCAGTCCATCCATAATTGTATACCACCTACCCGTGGTTTTTTTTTCTTTCTTCTTTATACATACATACTACATCTCTTTATCAACCAGTCTATATTAGCAGCAGACACAGTACAGTAGTCCACGGCTGTAGCTACCTCTGTGTCGGCACTCGGCAGTCCATCCATAATTGTATACCACCTACCCGTGGTTTTTTTTTCTTTCTTCTTTATACATACATACTACATCTCTTTATCAACCAGTCTATATTAGCAGCAGACACAGTACAGTACGGTAGTCCACGGCTGTAGCTACCTCTGTGTCGGCACTCGGCAGTCCGTCCATAATTGTATACCACCTACCCGTGGTTTTTTTTTCTTTCTTCTTTATACATACATACTACATCTCTTTATCAACCAGTCTATATTAGCAGCAGACACAGTACAGTAGTCCACGGCTGTAGCTACCTCTGTGTCGGCACTCGGCAGTCCATCCATAATTGTATACCACCTACCCGTGGTTTTTTTTTCTTTCTTCTTTATACATACATACTACATCTCTTTATCAACCAGTCTATATTAGCAGCAGACACAGTACAGTACGGTAGTCCACGGCTGTAGCTACCTCTGTGTCGGCACTCGGCAGTCCGTCCATAATTGTATACCACCTACCCGTGGTTTTTTTTTCTTTCTTCTTTATACATACTACATCTCATTATCATCCAGTCTATATTAGCAGCAGACACAGTACAGTACGGTAGTCCACGGCTGTAGCTACCTCTGTGTCGGCACTCGGCAGTCCGTCCATAATTGTATACCACCTACCCGTGGTTTTTTTTTTCTTTCTTCTTTATACATACTACATCTCATTATCAACCAGTCAATATTAGCAGCAGACACAGTACGGTAGTCCACGGCTGTAGCTACCTCTGTGTCGGCACTCGGCAGTCCATCCATAATTGTATACCACCTACCCGTGGTTTTTTTTTCTTTCTTCTTTATACATACTACATCTCATTATCATCCAGTCTATATTAGCAGCAGACACAGTACAGTACGGTAGTCCACGGCTGTAGCTACCTCTGTGTCGGCACTCGGCAGTCCGTCCATAATTGTATACCACCTACCCGTGGTTTTTTTTTTCTTTCTTCTTTATACATACTACATCTCATTATCAACCAGTCTATATTAGCAGCAGACACAGTACGGTAGTCCACGGCTGTAGCTACCTCTGTGTCGGCACTCGGCAGTCCATCCATAATTGTATACCACCTACCCGTGGTTTTTTTTTCTTTCTTCTTTATACATACATACTACATCTCATTATCATCCAGTCTATATTAGCAGCAGACACAGTACAGTACAATAGTCCACGGCTGTAGCTACCTCTGTGTCGGCACTCGGCAGTCCATCCATAATTGTATACTAGTATCCATCCATCTCCATTGTTTACCTGAGGTGCCTTTTAGTTGTGCCTATTAAAATATGGAGAACAAAAATGTTGAGGTTCCAAAATTAGGGAAAGATCAAGATCCACTTCCACCTCGTGCTGAAGCTGTTGCCACTAGTCATGGCCGAGACGATGAAATCCCAGCAACGTCGTCTGCCAAGGCCGATGCCCAATGTCAGCTACCTCATTGCGCCTCTTTTTTTCTTTGCGTCATGTGCTGTTTGGGGAGGGTTTTTTGGAAGGGCCATCCTGCGTGACACTGCAGTGCCACTCCTAGATGGGCCCGGTGTTTGTGTCGGCCACTAGGGTCGCTTATCTTACTCACACAGTCAGCTACCTCATTGCGCCTCTTTTTTTCTTTGCGTCATGTGCTGTTTGGGGAGGGTTTTTTGGAAGGGCCATCCTGCGTGACACTGCAGTGACACTCCTAGATGGGCCCGGTGTTTGTGTCGGCCACTAGGGTCGCTTATCTTACTCACACAGTCAGGTACCTCATTGCGCCTCTTTTTTTCTTTGCGTCATGTGCTGTTTGGGGAGGGTTTTTTGGAAGGGACATCCTGCGTGACACTGCAGTGCCACTCCTAGATGGGCCCGGTGTTTGTGTCGGCCACTAGGGTCGCTTATCTTACTCACACAGCTACCTCATTGCGCCTCTTTTTTTCTTTGCATCATGTGCTGTTTGGGGAGGGTTTTTTGGAAGGGACATCCTGCGTGACACTGCAGTGCCACTCCTAGATGGGCCCGGTGTTTGTGTCGGCCACTAGGGTCGCTTATCTTACTCACACAGCGACCTCGGTGCAAATTTTAGGACTAAAAATAATATTGTGAGGTGTGAGGTATTCAGAATAGACTGAAAATGAGTGTAAATTATGGTTTTTGAGGTTAATAATACTTTGGGATCAAAATGACCCCCAAATTCTATGATTTAAGCTGTTTTTTAGGGTTTTTTGAAAAAAACACCCGAATCCAAAACACACCCGAATCCGACAAAAAAAATTCGGTGAGGTTTTGCCAAAACGCGGTCGAACCCAAAACACGGCCGCGGAACCGAACCCAAAACCAAAACACAAAACCCGAAAAATTTCCGGCGCTCATCTCTAGTGTGTAGTGCTGTAGCGGCATGGACAAATACCTTATCTGAGGGGATGGATAGCCTAGACAAGGATACTATTTTATTGACCCTGGGGCATATAAGAGATGCTGTCCTATATATGTGTGTATGCAAACTACAGGTGGTGCTGCAGGGCCCACACCCTTTTACTTGTCTTGTAGAGCAGCTCTGAAGCTGTTACAGTGCCCAGCTGCTGCAAGAAATCAGCTTGAATGCTTCAGGGGCTTGGGCATGGCCAACATGAGCCCCACACCGAAGGAGGGTGGGGGTGTTTAATGCAAACTTGGGGTTATACAAGCGCCGCAAAAGGCCGCCATGCCCTGCATGCCCCTTTTCTCTTTTCATATACAGATGAGGGTTCCAGCCAACTTTGGCCCACTGCTTGGATGACATCACCGTATGCAAATCCGTCTGCTGCAGACCTTCCCCCAGGAATGCTTGCAATAGTTGTTGCATATGGTTTAATGTCTGAGGGTGCTTCAGTATTAAGCAGCCTTCTGCCCTCCCATGTTCATCTGAAAAGATGTGGTCTCCCTGCAGTTGTTGTCCCCAGACGAGAGTTCCCTTGTGCTTCCTCAGTTAAATCTCCTTAACTTGACGGGGGTGTGCCCGAGCAGCCGCCCTCCCCAGCCCTATCCCAACACATACTTATCTTGCATATGAGATCTCTTGATCATGAAGATAGTTCTCACAGGTTGAGGTTCATCCTGGCCCCGCTCCCCGCTGGAGAGCGCTGATGGGGACAGCAGCGGGGCTTCAGCAGAAGGGTGAGTATGTGTGGCCAGAGACCTCCCTTCCCATGTGCAGGCCTGCAGAGTCTGCCACGCAGGATGGGGCATGTGGCACTCTCCCTCCCAGGGGCTCTTCCAGATGTAGCTCCTCAGCAGTATTTTTCCCGGGCTGCGCGGCGCTCTCCCCGACTGGCATCCGCCCTGGAACACTGCCTTCCTCAACGCAACATCAGCAGGGGGCCCTGGCCTCATCACCATCCCAGGTCTTTCTCATGTATGTATCATGTATGTGTGTGTGATATATGTATGAATCATATATGTTTGTGATATATATATATATATATATGTATGTATGTATGTATCTATCGTATGTGTGTGTATATATATGTATCTATCATGTATGTATGTATGTATCTATCTTGTATGTATGTGTTCTATCTATCTATCTATCTATCTATCTATCTATCTATCTATCTATCTATCTATCTATCTATCTATCGTGTGTGTGATATATGTATGTATATGTATGTATCTATCATGTATGTGTTATATGTATGTATCACACCTTCCTCTATACATATACATACATACATACATACATACACACACCTATATCTGTACGTACACTGACATACACACACCAACATCTATACATAAACACGCTGACCCCTAAACGTACACCAACGTACCCACACCTGCATCTATACCTACACATGCTGACACGTGGACGTACACCGGCTTACCCACATGTGAATCTATACATACATGTGCTGACACCTGGATATACACTGATGTACCCACACCTAACATCTATACATACACATGCTAACACCTGGACGTATACAGACGTACCCACATTTGCATCCATGCATATATAGATTTAGGTGTGTGTACGTCAGTGTACGTCCAGGTGTCAACGCGTGTATGTATAGATGCAGGTGTGGGTACGTCTGTGTATGTCCAGGTGTCAGAATGTGTATGTATAGATGCAGGTGTGGGAAGGTCAGTGTAGGTTCAGGTGTCAGCGCGTGTATGTATAGATGCAGGTGCTTGTATGTCCAGATGTCAGTGCATGTATGTATAGATGCAAGTGTGGGTACGTCGGTGTATGTCCATTTGTCAGCGCGTGTATATATAGATGCAGGTGCTTGTATGTTGGTGTATGTCCAGGTGTCAGCATGTGTATGTATAGATGCAGGTGTGGGAATGTTGGTGTATGTCCAGGTGTCAGGGCGTGTATGTATGGATATTAGGTGTGGGTACATCAGTGTATGTCCAGGTGTTAGCGCATGTATGTATAGATGCAGGATAATAATCACACAGCGTGCCCCCCACCAACCACAAACCTCCCCCACCCCCCTGTATGACATAAACACCGCTAATTCCACTTACACACAATAATTTCAGTTTGCGACCAGGAGCCGGCAATGTATGTGCACCCAAATGAAGCCACTGTACATGCCCTGCAGGCTGCTATGTACTGCACAGGTGCAACAAATGTAAATGCCCTATCTTTAAAATGGGGCATATTTTACTAAATTAAAAAAACCTGTAACTTTCTGTAAAACCTTAACCCCAAAAGGCACTACACTAACATCGGGGTGTAGAGTTGGATCTTGATCCAAGGCACCAACAGGCTAAAGCTTTGACTGTTCCCAGGATGCCTCGCACCGCCTCCTCTACAACCCTGCCCAGTGGCGTAACTAGACCTTTGTGGGCCCCATAGCAAAATTCTGAATGGGCCCACCAGCACTCAACAAGAATGAGTGGCGTTTGGGGTCAGAAAAGTAGAGGGGAAGGGGTCTGACAGAGTAGGGGGCAGGACATGAATGAATAGAAACTGAGGTGTCCATTATATAAAGAAATACAGTATGTGTGTCTGTGTGTATATCACACACACACACATATAAGGGAAATTCAAATGCCCTCAATTATTGCGCCCATTACACTCTGGTTTAGGTGCACAAAGCACCTAAACCTGAATAAAGTAATGGGCGCGATCATGAAAAGACACCGTTTGGTTGCCCAAATGGGTCTCTTTGCACACATTTCAGCTTGTTTCCCCTGGGGGTAGCGAGCTGAAATAAACATGTCGCACCCGTTGGCAGCAACATTAGAATAGCTGCTGACGGGCACGATTGAGTGAGGAAAGGGACATTTGAATCCAGCCCATAGATGCAATGTGAATATGTAATTTGTACCTTCCTATCTTAAAATGTATATAGTAGTGTTTACACTAGAGGTCTTTCCGAACCCCCTAATCCTAACATTGTAATTTGCTTTAGGGCGCACCTCCAATTAGTCTAGTGTTTCGTATTTTCACATTAAATACTTTCTCGCATTGGTTGGTTAAAGATTAGATCGTATATTTTTCTAGATATAGCTGTATAAGGCTACATGCTTCTCCCCTAACTAGAGATGTGCAGCGGGCATTTTTCGTGTTTCACGTTTTGGTTTTGGTTTCGGATCCGCAGTTGTGTTTTGGATACGGACGCGTTTTGGCAAAACCACCCTTTCGGGTTTTGTATTCGGGTGATTTTTTTTTAAAACCTCAAACAGCTAAAAACATAGAATTTGGGGGTAATTTTGATCCTATAGTATTAAGCTCAATAACCATAATTTCTACTCCTTTCCAGTCTATTCTGAACACCTCACACCTCCCAATATTATTTTTAGTCCTAAAATTTGCACCAAGGTCCCTGGATGACTAAGCTAAGCGACCCAAGTGGGCAGCACAAACACCTGGCCCATCTAGGAGTGGCACTGCAGTGTCAGACAGGATGGCATTTAAAAAAATAGCCCCAAACAGCACATGATGCAAAGATAAATAAAAAAAGAGGCGCAAGATGAAATTGTAGTGTGTCTCTCCTGCTCAGTGTCAGTTCTCAGTAGTATCCTCATCAGTGCTCAGTATCACTGCTCATTGTCTTGTGCTGCAATGTGGTGCTCAGTATACTAGAGTACATTACTAATAGTCCAGTGCTGCATCTTGCTGCTCAGTGTCAGTTCTAGTATCCTCATCAGTGCTCAGTATCACTGCTCATTGTCTTGTGCTGCATTGTGGTGCTCAGTATACTACAGAACATTACTAATAGTCCAGTGCTGCATCTGGCTGCTCAGTGTCAGTTCTAGTAATCTCATCAGTGCTCCGTATCACTGCTCATTGTCTTGTGGTGCTCAGTATACTACAGTACATTACTAATACTCCAGTGTCTTGTGCCGCATATGGCTGCTGTAGGGTGCTGTGGTAGTGTCCTGTCACTGTGCATATGTCATCATTCCAGTCACAGTGATATCTGGTATCTATCTAGTGGTATCTAATTCCAGACATTACCACCGTCTAATTCCAGATATATTACTGGCATATAATTCCACACATTAAAAAATGGAGAACAAAAAGGTGGAGGGTAAAATAGGGAAAGATCAAGATCCACTTCCACCTAGTGCTGAAGCTGCTGCCACTAGTCAAGGCAGAGACAATTCAATGCCATCAACATTATGTAATGATTATACGATACATTATATATCATATCATTGTATGGTTGTAAAATACAACTTAAAAACTTTAATGAATAAATACATAAAGTAGCTTTTATGTAACCTTTTTAAACCTATTAGCATAGACCGAATCTCATCGTGTGTATAGGCCTTTAGTTCAACAACAGCATGGGACCAGTTAGTGTGTTTTGACCACTGCACAGCACCTGGTGTTATATAGTAAGCACCACTATGGCATAGTATACAGCATTATGGGCCTGATATGAGTGTGACCAGCGGTGATGTGGAATGCAGTAGGAGGTGCTGTTTAGCAAGCACCACTTCTATATTCACCATGCAGTATATTGTGTGAATATAGAAGTGTTGGCTGTGTTATGTATTAGAGTAATTATTGCAGCTCCCAGCTAAAATTGCAACAATGTAATTTAGTGACAAGCTGCAGAGATTAACCCTTTCTGTGGCTGCTGCACAACCTCTATTCATATCGCTGAATTCAATTAGGGAGATGTTCTCACCCCGCGAGCAAGCGCAGGTATATGCCACACTTAAATGTATGGGTATGGTCTCCATAAAATGAGCGTAGCCTTGCAGGCAAAGACTACCTTACACCCTAGTTCTTGACCCTGCACCAACAGACCTCGGCCACCACAGGGAAAAAAGTACAGTAATTTCCACCATGTTAAGCCCCACACATTAATGCCCTTTGGAACATATTATGTCACACACCACAATATCTGTGATACACTATGCCCTACAGTAAAGCTTCTAATTACTTTTACAAAAACTGCTCAACGCCAAGAGTTTCACGTGCTGGGTGTCATGCTCATTGCCAGGGGTTTCACTCTCTGGGTGTCATGCTCATTGCCAGGGGGAACGCAGTAGGAGGTGTTATATAGTAAGCACCACTATGGCATAGTATATAGCATTATATATATTGTGAGCACTGGTGATGTTGAGTGCAGTAGAGCTGCTGCTGGGTAATTACAATTTACTACAACCACCAATATATTCTGCTGCACTATATATACGCAAAGCTAATTCTGCTTTGTAATTACAATTGACTACAACCACCAATATATTCTGCTGCACTATATCTATATTTGCAAAGCTAATTCTGCTGGGTAATTACAATTGACTACAACCACCAATATATTCTGCTGCACTATATCTATATATGCAAAGCTAATTCTGCTGAGTAATTACAATTGACTACAACCACCAATATATTCTGCTGCACTATATCTATATATGCAAAGCTAATTCTGCTGGGTAATGCAAATTGAAACATTATTGCATAGTATGTGATTTTTAAGTACTTTTTTAAAGTTTTGAATGATAAAGACCCAGTTTAATCTTTGTGGAATGCCTGGTTGTTGTTTTTAAGGTAATTTATTGCCTGGCATTTGAGGTGGGGGGGGTTTGGTTACAGATTTCAATTATTGGTTTTACTTGTAATAGTCTTCTACTTAAGTCCAATGGTGTAGGCTGTGCAAAGCCGTTTGGCTGTGCATTTATTGATCCAAGCGTGCATTTTTATCAAAGCGTGATAAAATTGACACATAACAGCAGCGTTCAATCAGCGTTAATTTATCTTCAGCTGATATCGATTGTGAATTGACGTTTCTTCTCTTCTTGTCACCTACAGTTAATTACAATTGACTTCAACCACCAATATATTCTGCTGCACTATATCTATATATGCAAAGCTAATTCTGCTGGGTAATGCAAATTGAAACATTATTGCATAGTATGTGATTTTGAAGTACTTTTTTAAAGTTTTGAATGATATAGACCCAGTTTAATCTTTGTGGAATGCCTGGTTGTTGTTTTTAAGGTAATTTATTGCCTGGCATTTGAGGGGGTTGGGTGTGGATACAGATTTCAATTATTGGTTTCACTTGTAATAGTCTTCTACTTAAGTCCAATGGTGTAGGCTGTGCAAAGCCGTTTGGCTGTGCATTTATTGATCTAAGCGTGCATTTTTATCAAAGCGTGATAAAATTGACACATAGTAGCGTTCAATCAGCGTTAATTTATCTTCAGCTGATATCGATTGTGAATTGACGTTTCTTCTCTTCTTGTCACCTACAGTTAATTACAATTGACTACAACCACCAATATATTCTGCTGCACTATATCTATATATGCAAAGCTAATTCTGCTGGGTTATGCAAATTGAAACATTATTGCATAGTATGTGATTTTGAAGTACTTTTTTAAAGTTTTGAATGATATAGACCCAGTTTAATCTTTGTGGAATGCCTGGTTGTTGTTTTTAAGGTAATTTATTGCCTGGCATTTGAGGGGGTGGGGTGTCGTTACAGATTTCAATTATTGGTTTCACTTGTAATATCTTCTACTTAAGTCCAATGGTGTAGGCTGTGCAAAGCCGTTTGGCTGTGCATTTATTGATCTAAGCGTGCATTTTTATCAAAGCGTGATAACATTGACACATAACAGCAGTGTTCAATCAGCATTCATTTATCTTCAACTGATATCAATTGTGAATTGACGTTTCTTCTCTTCTTGTCACCTACAGGTAATTACAATTGACTACAACCACCAATATATTCTGCTGCACTATATCTATATATGCAAAGCTAATTCTGCTGGGTAATGCAAATTGAAACATTATTGCATAGTATGTGATTTTGAAGTACTTTTTTAACGTTTTGAATGATATAGACCCAGTTTAATCTTTGTGGAATGCCTGGTTGTTGTTTTTAAGGTAATTTATTGCCTGGCATTTGAGGGGGTGGGGTGTGGTTACAGATTTCAATTATTGGTTTCACTTGTAATAGTCTTCTACTTAAGTCCAATGGTGTAGGCTGTGCATTTATTGATCTAAGCATGCATTTTTATCAAAGCGTGATAAAATTGACACATAACAGCAGTGTTCAATCAGCATTAATTTATCTTCAGCTGATATCGATTGTGAATTGACGTTTCTTCTCTTCTTGTCACCTCCAGGTAATTACAATTGACTACAACCACCAATATATTCTGCTGCACTATATCTATATATGCAAAGCTAATTCTGCTGGGTTATGCAAATTGAAACATTATTGCATAGTATGTGATTTTGAAGTACTTTTTTAAAGTTTTGAATGATATAGACCCAGTTTAATCTTTGTGGAATGCCTGGTTGTTGTTTTTAAGGTAATTTATTGCCTGGCATTTGAGGGGGTGGGGTGTGGTTACAGATTTCAATTATTGGTTTCACTTGTAATAGTCTTCTACTTAAGTCCAATGGTGTAGGCTGTGCAAAGCCATTTGGCTGTGCATTTATTGATCTAAGCGTGCATTTTTATCAAAGCGTGATAAAATTGACACATAACAGCAGTGTTCAATCAGCGTTCAATCGAAGTGAAAAAGAAGGAAAACAGAAGCACACCAATCTAACAAAACAAAGAAAACTGAAGAACTAATAACAAATGTGAGTCACTTACTCCTCAGATCACTCACCTCCTGATTGTTGCATCTGATTACATAGCACAGAACTACCTTACTTGGACATTTCATAAACCATCCATTTCACCTACAAATGCCTGTATCTGTATTATTGTAATTTTGTTTTTTAAGCACAGCTGCACCAATGCAATTTTACCTGCAAACACTTAAAACATCTAACATAATTACCATTGCTTCTTAAACCTCTCACAATCCTTTCATTTCTTACACTCCAAATACATTTCTGCACCCACTTTATCTACGCTTTTGACTCATTTCATACTAAATCTACACCCCTTGAGCCTACACTGCTTTTCTCACCTGCATTTCTGCAATTCTTCTGCTCGGATTGCATTACAGTCTCCTCTCCTACTTCCACTACTTCAACCTATTTACCTACTTAACACTATGTCAAGGTTTTCTTATACTCCCCACATCACTCAGTGTCTACCTAATAATGTATCTTTATCCTTCCCCACTAGTCTCCTCCACCTCCTCCTCTCTCCCCTCCTCTGTCTCCCCTCCATCCCTCTGTTTCCTTCCCCCACCTTTCCTGTTACCCCACTTTCATTCACCTCTGCCCCATGGTCCTGCTACCCCACAACTCAGCCCTGCTCCCTCTCTCCCTTCCCTGTCACCTCCCCACACCCCCATCCACATCACACTGACCTCCCTCCCTGCCCACCTCCTGCAGTTTCCCCTCCTAGCTTAGGCACCCGTACCATCACTACTCTCTCATCATCCCTGCCCTCAAAGTTAATCCCACCTCATCGCTACAGCAACCCTGAAAATCTAATTCACATCTCTCCCACAAACTCATACCCCCTATCCTGTGCCCTCTGGAATGCCAGATCTGTTTGTAACAAACTGGTCCCCACTCATGACCTTTTCATTTCCAACTCCCTACACCTACTAGCCATTACTGAAACTTGGATTACGCCCTCTGACACTACTTCTGCTGCTGCTCTCTCTGCTGGGGGCCTTACATTCACACACACACCCCGACCTGGGGGTCGCCATGGGGGTGGTGTTGGGGTCCTTTTACCTTCTAGTTACTCCTACCAACTCATACCACCAGAACCATCCCTTATATTCTCTACATTTGAGGTCCACGCCATATGCCTCTTCCAACCAGTCCATCTTAGAGTAGCTGTCATTTACCGCCCCCCTGGCACTGCTTCCAAATTCATCGACAACTTTGCTTCCTGGCTTCCTCACTTCCTCTCTTCTGACATTCCCACCATTATCCTAGGCAATTTCAACATCCCTATTGACATACCCACACAATCCCCTGCCTCTAAACTCCTTAACCTCACCTCTTCACTTGGTCTCTCCCAGTGGACCTCCTCACCCTCCCATGTGAATGGGAGCTCACTGGATCTGGTCTTCACTCACCGCTGTGATATTTCTGATTTTTCCAACTCCCCATTTCCCCTCTCTGACCACCACCTGCTCTCCTTCAACCTATCTCTCTCGACTTCCCCATCTCTACCTCCTAAGGCTACCATCACTAAGCGTAACATTGAAGCTATTGACACCACATTCCTTTCCTCCCTGTTTGACTCACTTCTCTCTCCTATTCTCTCTCTCTCATGCCCTGAACAAGCCACTTCCACATACAATGCTTCCCTTACTTCTGCTCTTGACTCTGTTGCTCCACCAACGACTATTCACCCTTGCAAATTAACACCTCAACCCTGGCACACCAAATGCACCAGATATCTGCAAAAATGCTTATGTACTGCTGAGCGACACTGGAGGAAATCACGCTCTAAGGCAGACTTCCTCCATTTCAAACTTATGCTCTCATCCTTCAGTGCTGCCCTTTCTCTTGCTAAACAGTCATACTTCAAGAACCTCATCTCCTCCCAGTCTTCCAACCCCCGGCGCCTCTTTGCCACTCTCAACTCACTCCTCTGCCCACCTCCACCTCGTCTCCCTTCCTCACTCTCTGCTCTTGACTTTGCCACTTACTTCACATCCAAAATTGACTCCATACGTCAGGACATCACATCACACCAGACTATCAGTAACCAGCCTTCTCCCATCCCTTACCAACCCTCCCCATCCCTCGTACCAACTCTGTCATCTTTCTCCCATGCATCTGGAGAGGAAGTCATGGCCCTCATTCGTTCCTTTCCGCCCACAACCACATCCCCACTTGACCCTATCCCCTCCCGCCTCCTTTGCCACCTCTCTTCTTCTGCTTGTTCCCATCTTTCCCACCTTCTCAATCTCTCCCTCTCATCAGGCACTGTCCCCTCTGCCTTCAAGCACGCTCTCATCTCTCCTATTCTTAAAAAACCTACCCTTGATCCAAACACTCTCTCCAACTACCGACCCATCTCTCTCCTCCCTTTTGCCTCCAAACTCCTTGAGCGTATTTTCTACAACCGCCTTACTTCCTTTCTTTCCTCACACTCACTGCTTGACCCATTCCAGTCTGGCTTCGGTCCTCTCCACTCCACTGAAACTGCCCTTACAAAAGTATGCAATGACCTCCATGCTGCTAAATCTAAGGGACACTACTCTCTACTTATTCTACTTGATCTCTCTGCTGCTTTTGACACTGTGGACCATCCTCTCCTACTGCAAATCCTTCACTCCATTGGTCTGCGTAACACTGCCCTCTCTTGGTTGTCGTCCTACCTTTCTGACCGTTCATTCTCTGTCTCCTCTCATGACTCCACCTCCCCCTCACTTCCACTAACTGTAGGGGTACCCCAAGGTTCTGTCCTTGGTCCTCTTCTCTTCTCTCTCTATACGTCCTCACTAGGTAAGCTCATTAGTTCTTTTGGTTTCCAATATCATCTCTATGCTGATGACACTCAAATCTATCTTTCCTCTCCAGACCTCTCCCCTACTCTCCTCACTCGTATCTCCAACTGTCTCTCTGCTATCTCTTCCTGGATGTCCCAGCGCTTTCTTAAACTTAACATGTCTAAGACCGAGCTGATCATCTTCCCTCCCTCCCGCATAATCTCACCTCCTACAATCGCACTACTATCTCCTCTACCCCCCAAGCGCGCTGTCTTGGAGTAATCCTTGACTCCTCCCTCTCCTTCAAACCACACATTCAGCACCTCTCACAAACCTGCCGTTTTCATCTAAAAAATATTTCCAGGATCAGACCCTTTCTGACCCAGGATGCTACTAAGACTCTTATCCACTCACTGGTCATCTCCAGACTGGACTGCTGTAATCTCTTCCTGACTGGCATTCCTGACAAATACCTCTCTCCACTCCAATCTATCCTCAATGCTGCTGCCCGGCTCATTTTCCTCACCAAACGCACTACGTCCACCTCTCCTCTCTTACTAGTCCTTCACTGGCTCCCCTTCCCTTTCAGAATCCATTTCAAGCTTCTCACACTTGCTTACAAAGCCCTCACCCACTCCTCTCCCATCTACATCTCTGATCTTATCTCGCTTTACACTCCCACCCGTCCTCTTCGCTCTGCTAATGCACACCGACTCTCCTGCCTACGGATTACTTCCTCCCACTCCTACCTCCAAGATTTTTCACGTGCTGCACCACACTTCTCTGGAATTCCCTACCTCTCCCCCTCAGACTCTCCACCTCTCTACAAAACTTCAAACGGGCTCTCAAGACCCACTTCTTCACCAAACCCAGCCAAATCTCATCCTAAACCTCTGTTCCATGCTCTCTATGTACCCCATCTGTCTCACCCCTGTCTGTCTACCCCTCCCTTTTAGAATGTAAGCTCTCACGAGCAGGTCCCTCTTCCCTCATGTGCTTACTCTTTTCTTACTTTAATAATCTTCAGCTGCACCAAATCCAGCAGTCTTCTGCCACCTGATACTTATTCCAGTGTCATCTGCTGATGTAGCTATGTTTATTTACCCTGTACTTGTCCTATATTGTCGTCAACTGTAAGTTGCTGTTTTCCTGTTTGATTATTTGTTTATGTACTCTGTAATTGGGCACTGCGGAACCCTTGTGGCGCCATATAAAATAAGAATTTACTTACCGATAATTCTATTTCTCGTAGTCCGTAGTGGATGCTGGGGACTCCGTCAGGACCATGGGGATTAGCGGCTCCGCAGGAGACAGGGCACAAAAGTAAAAGCTTTAGGATCAGGTGGTGTGCACTGGCTCCTCCCCCTATGACCCTCCTCCAAGCCTCAGTTAGGATACTGTGCCCGGACGAGCGTACACAATAAGGAAGGATTTTGAATCCCGGGTAAGACTCATACCAGCCACACCAATCACACTGTACAACCTGTGATCTGAACCCAGTTAACAGCATGATAACAGCGGAGCCTCTGAAAAGATGGCTCACAACAATAATAACCCGATTTTTGTAACAATAACTATGTACAAGTATTGCAGACAATCCGCACTTGGGATGGGCGCCCAGCATCCACTACGGACTGCGAGAAATAGAATTATCGGTAAGTAAATTCTTATTTTCTCTGACGTCCTAAGTGGATGCTGGGGACTCCGTCAGGACCATGGGGATTATACCAAAGCTCCCAAACGGGCGGGAGAGTGCGGATGACTCTGCAGCACCGAATGAGAGAACTCCAGGTCCTCCTCAGTCAGGGTGTGCCCCTGACCAAGTAGCAGCTCGGCAAAGTTGTAAAGCCAAGACCCCTCGGGCAGCCGCCCAAGATGAGCCCACCTTCCTTGTGGAATGGGCATTTACATATTTTGGCTGTGGCAGGCCTGCCACAGAATGTGCAAGCTGAATTGTACTACACATCCAACTAGCAATCGTTTGCTTAGAAGCAAGAGCACCCAGTTTGTTGGGTGCATACAGGATAACAGCAAGTCAGTTTTCCTGACTCCAGCCGTCCTGGAAACCTATATTTTCAGGGCCCTGACAACATCTAGCAACTTGGAGTCCTCCAAGTTCCTAGTAGCCGCAGGTACCACAATAAGCTGGTTCAGGTGAAACACTGACACCACCTTAGGGAGAAACTGGGAACGAGTCCGCAGCTCTGCCCTGTCCGAATGGACAATCAGATATGAGCTTTTGCGAGACAAAGCCGCCAATTCTGACACTCGCCTGGCCGAGGCCAGGGCCAACAGCATGGTCACTTTCCATGTGAGATATTTCAAATCCACAGATTTGAGCGGTTTAAACCAATGTGATTTGAGGAATCCCAGAACTACGTTGAGATCCCACAGTGCCACTGGAGGCACAAAAGGGGGTTGTATATGCAGTACTCCCTTGACAAACTTCTGGACTTCAGGAACTGAAGCCAATTCTTTCTGGAAGAAAATCGACAGGGCCGAAATTTGAACCTTAATGGACCCCAATTTGAGGCCCATAGACACTCCTGTTTGCAGGAAATGCAGGAATCGACCGAGTTGAAATCTCTTCGTGGGGCCTTCCTGGCCTCACACCACGCAACATATTTTCGCCACATGTGGTGATAATGTTGTGCGGTCACCTCCTTCCTGGCTTTGACCAGGGTAGGAATGACCTCTTCCGGAATGCCTTTTTCCCTTAGGATCCGGCGTTCCCCCACCATGCCGTCAAACGCAGCCGCGGTAAGTCTTGGAACAGACATGGTACTTGTTGAAGCAAGTCCCTTCTTAGCGGCAGAGGCCATGAGTCCTCTGTGAGCATCTCTTGAAGTTCCGGGTACCAAGTCCTTCTTGGCCAATCCGGAGCCACGAGTATAGTTCTTACTCCTCTACGTCTTATAATTCTCAATACCTTGGGTATGAGAAGCAGAGGAGGGAACACATACACCGACTGGTACACCCACGGTGTTATCAGAACGTCCACAGTTATTGCCTGAGGGTCTCTTGACCTGGCGCAATACCTGTCCAGTTTTTTGTTCAGGCGGGACGCCATCATGTCCACCTTTGGTCTTTCCCAACGGTTCACAATCATGTGGAAGACTTCCCGATGAAGTCCCCACTCTCCCGGGTGGAGGCCGTGCCTGCTGAGGAAGTCTGCTTCCCAGTTGTCCACTCCCGGAATGAACACTGCTGACAGTGCTATCACATGATTTTCCGCCCAGCAAAGAATCCTTGCAGTTTCTGCCATTGCCCTCCTGCTTCTTGTGCCGCCCTGTCTGTTTACGTGGGCGACTGCCGTGATGTTGTCCGACTGGATCAATACCGGCTGACCTTGAAGCAGAGGTCTTGCTAAGCTTAGAGCATTGTAAATTGCCCTTAGCTCCAGTATATTTATGTGGAGAGAAGTCTCCAGACTTGATCACACTCCCTGGAAATTTTTTCCTTGTGTGACTGCTCCCCAGCCTTCCAGGCTGGCATCCGTGGTCACCAGCATCCAATCCTGAATGCCGAATCTGCGGCCCTCTAGAAGATGAGCACTCTGTAACCACCACAGGAGAGACACCCTTGTCCTTGGAGATAGGGTTATCCGCTGATGCATCTGAAGATGCGATCCGGACCATTTGTCCAGCAGATCCCACTGAAAAGTTCTTGCGTGGAATCTGCCGAATGGAATCGCTTCGTAAGAAGCCACCATTTTTCCCAGGACCCTTGTGCAATGATGCACTGACACTTTTCCTGGTTTTAGGAGGTTCCTGACTAGCTCGGATAACTCCCTGGCTTTCTCCTCCGGGAGAAAACCTTTTTCTGGACTGTGTCCAGAATCATCCCTAGGAACAGCAGACGTGTCGTCGGAAACGGCTGCGATTTTTAGAATCCACCCGTGCTGTCGTAGAACTACTTGAGATAGTGCTACTCCGACCTCCAACTGTTCTCTGGACCTTGCCCTTATCAGGAGATCGTCCAAGTAAGGGATAATTAAGACGCCTTTTCTTTGAAGAAGAATCATCATTTCGGCCATTACCTTGGTAGAGACCCGGGGTGCCGTGGACAATCCAAACAGCAGCGTCTGAAACTGATAGTGACAGTTCTGTACCACGAACCTGAGGTACCCTTGGTGAGAAGGGCAATTTGGGACATGGAGGTAAGCATCCTTGATGTCCAGGGACACCATATAGTCCCCTTCTTCCTGGTTCGCTATCACTGCTCTGAGTGACTCCATCTTGATTTGAACCTTTGTATGTAAGTGTTCAAAGATTACAGATTTAGAATAGGTCTCACCGAGCCGTCTGGCTTCAGTACCACAATATAGTGTGGAATAATACCCCTTTCCTTGTTGTAGGAGGGGTACTTTGATTATCACCTGCTGGGAATACAGCTTGTGAATTGTTTCCAATACTGCCTCCCTGTCGGAGGGAGACGTTGGTAAAGCAGACTTCAGGAGCCTGCGAGGGGGAGACGTCTCGAATTTCCAATCTGTACCCCTGGGATACTACTTGTAGGATCCAGGGGTCCACTTGCGAGTTAGCCCACTACGCGCTGAAACTCTTGAGACGACCCCCCACCGCACCTGAGTCCGCTTGTACGGCCCCAGCGTCATGCTGAGGACTTGGCAGAAGCGGTGGAGGGCTTCTGTTCCTGGGAATGGGCTGCCTGCTGCAGTCTTCTTCCCTTTCCTCTATCCCTGGGCAGATATGACTGGCCTTTTGCCCGCTTGCCCTTATGGGGACGAAAGGACTGAGGCTGAAAAGACGGTGTCTTTTTCTGCTGAGATGTGACTTGGGGTAAAAAAGGTGGATTTTCCAGCTGTTGCCGTGGCCACCAGGTCCGATGGACCGATCCCAAATAACTCCTCCCCTTTATACGGCAATACTTCCATGTGCCGTTTGGAATCTGCATCACCTGACCACTGTCGTGTCCATAAACATCTTCTGGCAGATATGGACATCGCACTTACTCTTGATGCCAGAGTGCAAATATCCCTCTGTGCATCTCGCATATATAGAAATGCATCCTTTAAATGCTCTATAGTCAATAAAATACTGTCCCTGTCAAGGGTATCAATATTTTCAGTCAGGGAATCCGACCAAGCCACCCCAGCGCTGCACATCCAGGCTGAGGCGATCGCTGGTCGCAGTATAACACCAGTATGTGTGTATATACTTTTTAGGATATTTTCCAGCCTCCTATCAGCTGGCTCCTTGAGGGCGGCCGTATCTGGAGACGGTACCGCCACTTGTTTTGATAAGCGTGTGAGCGCCTTATCCACCCTAAGGGGTGTTTCCCAACGCGCCCTAACTTCTGGCGGGAAAGGGTATACCGCCAATAATTTTCTATCGGGGGAAACCCATGCATCATCACACACTTCATTTAATTTATCTGATTCAGGAAAAACTACAGGTAGTTTTTTCACACTCCACATAATACCCTTTTTTGTGGTACTTGTAGTATCAGAAATATGTAACACCTCCTTCATTGCCCTTAACAAGTAACGTGTGGCCCTAAAGGAAAATACGTTTGTTTCTTCACCGTCGACACTGGAGTCAGTGTCCGTGTCTGTGTCGACCGACTGAGGTAAAAGGACGTTTTAACTCCCCTGACGGTGTTTGAGACGCCTGGACAGGTACTAATTGGTTTGCCGGCCGTCTCATGTCGTCAACCGACCTTGCAGCGTGTTGACATTATCACGTAATTCCTTAAATAAGCCATCCATTCCGGTGTCGACTCCCTAGAGAGTGACATCACCATTACAGGCAATTGCTCCGCCTCCTCACCAACATCGTCCTCATACATGTCGACACACACGTACCGACACACAGCACACACACAGGGAATGCTCTGATAGAGGACAGGACCCCACTAGCCCTTTGGAGAGACAGAGGGAGAGTTTGCCAGCACACACCAAAACGCTATAATTATACAGGGACAACCTTTATATAAGTGTTTTTCCCTTATAGCATCTTAATATATATAATCATATAGCCAAATAAGTGCCCCCCCTCTCTGTTTTAACCCTGTTTCTGTAGTGCAGTGCAGGGGAGAGCCTGGGAGCCTTCCCACCAGCATTTCTGTGAGGGAAAATGGCGCTGTGTGCTGAGGAGAATAGGCCCCGCCCCCTTTTCGGCGGGCTTCTTCTCCCGTTTTTCTGAGACCTGGCAGGGGTTAAATACATCCATATAGCCCCAGGGGCTATATGTGATGTATCTTTTAGCCAGTATAGGTATTTCATTGCTGCCCAGGGCGCCCCCCCAGCGCCCTGCACCCTCAGTGACCGCTGGTGTGAAGTGTGCTGACAACAATGGCGCACAGCTGCAGTGCTGTGCGCTACCTCATGAAGACTGAAAAGTCTTCTGCCGCCGGTTTCTGGACCTCTTCACTCTTCGGCATCTGCAAGGGGGTCGGCGGCGCGGCTCTGGGACCGGACTCCATGGCTGGGCCTGTGTTCGATCCCTCTGGAGCTAATGGTGTCCAGTAGCCTAAGAAGCCAATCCATCCTGCACGCAGGTGAGTTCACTTCTTCTCCCCTAAGTCCCTCGTAGCAGTGAGCCTGTTGCCAGCAGGACTCACTGAAAATAAAAAACCTAACAAAACTTTTACTCTAAGCAGCTCTTTAGGAGAGCCACCTAGATTGCACCCTTCTCGGCCGGGCACAAAAATCTAACTGAGGCTTGGAGGAGGGTCATAGGGGGAGGAGCCAGTGCACACCACCTGATCCTAAAGCTTTTACTTTTGTGCCCTGTCTCCTGCGGAGCCGCTAATCCCCATGGTCCTGACGGAGTCCCCAGCATCCACTTAGGACGTCAGAGAAATAAAGGATAATAATAATAATAATAAATAATATAATATATAGCAGTACGGTACAGTAGGCCACTGCTCTACCTACCTCTGTGTCGTCAAGTATACTATCCATCCATACCTGTGGTGCATTTTAGAAAAAAACATGTCTCGGCAGAGCAATCTATAAATCCATCATTTTTCAGACAGCAACAGTGGGTATTGTAATAGTCACCCAATCCATCACTTTTATAGGGTTACATGCACCCACATGCTACAGCCTGTCTCAATAATTTTACTGTCACGCTGTGTGTGTTTGTGTTTTTATTTGGGTATTTTTTGTTGTTGTAGAACTACAGGTACCAGCAAGCCCGTTATTTCCCCGCCTGCTGGTACTTGAGGTTCTCCAAGTACCAGCAAGCGGGGGAGGCTTGCTGGGCCTTGTAGTTCCACAACGAAAAAACAATATTCTTTTTTTACACACATGGCTATCAGCCCGGCACCCACCACCCAGGGGTGCTGGGGACAGCCTCGGGCTTCACCCCTGGCCCTTGGGTGCCTCGAGGGGAGGAACCTCTTGATTTAAGGGGTCCCCACTCCTCCAGGGAACCCCGGCCAGGGGTGACTAGTTGGAGGGGTAATGCCAGGGCCGCAGGGACCTACATAAAAGTGTCCCCCGGCTGTGGCATTATCTCTCTGGCTAGTGGAGCCCGGTGCTGGTTTTAAAAATATGGGGGACCCCTACATCTATTGTCCCACGTATTTTTGGAACCTGGACCGGTCTAAGAGCCCGGTGCTAGTTGTCTAAATACGGGGAACCCCTGTCCAATTTTTCCCCCAGTATTTAAATAACCAGGACCGGCTCAAAGAGCCCGAGGCTGGTTATACTAAGGAGGGGGGACCTCACGCATTTTTTTTAACCCATTCAGACCCTTCTCCTTTAAGTTAATGGAAGCCCTGGACAACAAAATTGCATTCATGTCCTCCTCCCTCACCCTTCCCAGTCCCAAACACTCATTTTTTTTTCTTTAAAAATTTATAATATATAACGAGAACAATGAGCAGGCAGGCAGCGGGCATTGGCGGCATCGGACTGAGATAGAAATTAGTGGTGGAGGGCTGGGTCAGTTGATTGTGGGCGAGTTTGTAAGCCATTGGCGGTGGCAGCGGGTATCGGCTCAGAGGCAGTAGCGGGCATTGGCTAAGGGTCATCGGCAGGATTCGGCGGACATTATGGCTGTAGTGCCTCACTAGCCACTGACCTCACCGCACGCCACTGTGGGACAGATGTAACATGCAGAGAGAGGTAGATTTGGGAGGGGGAATGTCCTAGCATAACTGTTAATTGCAGTGTAATACTGTAATTCAGCTGTGCAGCATTTGTGGCTAAATGTCAAAGAAGCCAGTATTTACCCTGCATGCAAAACAATAAATGTATTTGAACATACCTCCCAACTATCCCAATTTTTGCAGGACAGTCACTTTTTTGGGGAATGTCCAGCTAACCCAAACAACCCCCCCCCCCCCTTCCCATGGGGAAGGGGGGGGGGGGGGTGGAAGGCTCCCTGTAGCTTGTTGCTCTGCAAATATGCACATTGTGGGTAATTCAGACCTGATCGCTAGGGTGTGTTTTTTGCATCCCTGTAATCAGGTAGTTGCCGGCTACAGCGGAAGGGAAAATTTGCTGTGCAGGTGTGTGATCACATGTGCACAAGAGCTGCACAGCTCAGCACTTACTCAGCCATTGAGGTGACGTCACAAATCCTCCCACAAAACGCCGGGTCCCTCCAGTGTTTTTCCGGACACTCCCTAGAAACATTCAGTTGCCACCCACACAAACACCCTCTTCTTGTCAATCTTCTTGTGATCTCCGGACCGTCGCACTTACGCATTGTGGCGCATACGCATGTGCAGTGCAGACCAGATTGCCCGCTGGGTGAAAATAAATTGAAGCGATCTGGTCTGAATAAGCCTCAATGTCTATTCACGGGAGACAGAGGGGCTGGGGCATGGCCAGCAGCTCACAGAGCACCTATAATGACAAAAATGGGAGACATGGCTCATGATCGCGATATACCTGCGAAGGTACGCCCTCTACTGATTGACAGGCAGAGGCATTCGCATTTTCTGCGGGGCACCCGGAGAAAATGTAGGCACACGCACAGGATGGACCCTGCGTATATGCCCCCATCCTCTTCATAGTTTTTGCGGTTGGAACGCGTATTACGATCCAAACTGAATTAGGCCCTATGTCTTATATACACGAGCAGTGTGAAAACATCAATCGATGGGGGTAATTCCAAGATGATTGCAGCAGGAATTTTGTTAGCAGTTGGGCAAAACCATGTGTACTGCAGGGGAGGCAGATATAACATGTGCAGAAAGAGTTAGATTTGGGTGAGTTATTTTGTTTCTGTGCAGGGTAAATACTGACTGCTTTATTTTTACACTGCAAATTAGATTGCAGATTGAACACACCACACCCAAATCTAACTCTCTCTGCACATGTTAAATCTGCCTTTCCTGCAGTGCACATAGGTGGTCATTCCGAGTTGTTCGCTCGGTAATTTTCTTCGCATCGCAGCGATTTTCCACTTAATGCGCATGCGCAATGTTCACACTGCGACTGCGCCAAGTAAATTTGCTATGCAGTTAGGAATATTACTCACGTTTTTTTCATCGTTCTGGTGATCGTAATGTGATTGACAGGAAGTGGGTGTTTCTGGGCGGAAACAGGCCGCTTTAGGGGCGTGTGGGAAAAAATGCTACCGTTTCTGGGAAAAACGCGGGAGTGGCTGGAGAAACGGAGGAGTGTCTGGGCGAACGCTGGGTGTGTTTGTGACGTCAAACCAGGAACGACAAGCACTGAACTGATCGCACTGGCAGAGTAAGTCTCGAGCTACTCAGAAACTGCACAGAGATGTCTTATCGCAATATTGCAAATTTTTCGTTCGCAATTTTAAGATGCTAAGATTCACTCCCAGTAGGCGGCAGCTTAGCGTGTGCAATGGGGTAATTCTGAGTTGATCGCAGCAGGATTTTTGTTAGCAGTTGGGCAAAACCATGTGCACTGCATTTACGAACAGATGATTTTTTTATATAAATTTTAAAATGTTAGTAAATGTGTGTGTTTTTTTCAACCTGGAAGCCCAACATCGATTAAGATCGATCTTAAATAGACCCCTGGGTTTTAAGGATAACCATGGTTGAGTCCAATGGTTAATTCACATTGACCGAAGTTCTAATTAAGTCACCTGTGCTCAAGCATGATATCCTTAAAATCTGGATTGCAATGACAGCATTTTGGAACTATGCCTAAGGGTTTAATTTTTACATTTATCCACTGACAATAAATCTACCTACAATATCCCTGTAACTGTTATGATTACAGTATTTCACTAAATAATTTAATTTGCTGAACCTTCTGTAAAAAGAAATATTAAGCTGCTGTAATTCCCAGATGCAGCAAATTTGTTAGCTAGTGGGCAAAACCATGTGCACTGCAGGGATGGGGGGGGGGGCAGATATAACATTTGCAGAGAGATTTAGGTGGGTTATATTGTTTGTGTGCAGGGTAAATACTGGCTGTTTTGTTTTTACACTGCAATTTAGATTTCAGTTTGAACACACCGCACCAAAATCTAACTCTCTCTGCACATATTATACACCCCCCCCCCTGCAGTGTACATGGTTTTAGCTAATAAATTTGCTGCTGTGATCAGATCTGAGTTAAGCCCTATGTATTTGGCACTGGCAAAGGGTTAGAGGCCTTGCTGTAGAGCTCACACCTTTCTTATCATGCATTGTAATATTTCCTATGTCCTGATGTTGTGCTCTCTGCTCCATCCAAGTAAACAGCAATGTAGCATGGCTATCAAAGAGCGTGAAGATTGCAGATTTCCTGGGATTAATGCTAAGGAATGCTATTCCAGAGGCTGCTGCTTTAATTCAAGTGTCACTGGGGTTAAATGGTGTTTTTACCTTAAAAACACAGGTAGAGTATATAGTACAGTGGTAAAGTGGGAGCATGTAGTGCTATTGATTACAGATTTGATGGAGCTTAAACATGGATAAGGTCCATGGCTCTAAGAGTTTATCTTGTGTATCCTTTATTCTTAGTCATGGTCAGATAAGATTAGAAAATACCATTTAAGTGGAAATTTCCTGTTAGCTGTTTTTCAGTTTGCTCAACTGTCTGATTAACTGGTCCTAAAAAAGGACCAAAGGAGCTAAATTGCCCTGTGATCTAGCTAAATTGCCCCAGTTAAAAAAAAAACTAAGCTGCTGTAATTCCTGGATGTTTCCTTACTGCATCAACAGGAAGTGACAAGAAACAATGTAATGTGGAACCGTACAGCAGAAGGGATTGCGGCTACCCCACAATAAGTGCAGCGGAATGTAAGAAGAGGAATTGTTGCTTTGACTGCAGCATTCCCGGGGCTAACTGGTGTTTCTTCAAGTCACAAGGTATGGAGCTGCTGTATAGTTACTCGCAAGTCAGTAGTTGTATGATGCTCACACCTGTTAAGCTGGATACACACAGAATGCCCTACACAGGGGGTGAAATGAGCGCCCCCCCCACCCCCCGTATGCTCAGCACACATCACGCTGTGCTGAGCGGGGGGAGAGATGTGTGCTGAGCAGTTCGCTCAGCACACATCTCTCCCCAAAATCGGGCCGTGAATACGGACCTTTAAACTGGATCCACACTTAGATTATCTGTCCAATTTTTTTTTCTAGTTGAAACAAAATTATGCTAATATGTGGCAGCAAATGACAATTGACCATTTGCTCACAAACACTGGAAAACATCCAAAAATGGTCATTTAGATAAATTGGTTAAATCCATTTCATTTAGCTAATTTATCCAAACTACCTTTATTGTATCTTTGTGGGTGAATGATGTGTGGGTCAGTGTTGAGGGTGGTGGAGGAGATGGGTAATAGGCACAGCAGGGTGTGGACAGTCAAATAGTGTGCTTAGAGGTTCAGAGTCATTGTATGAGACTCTGGCAACAGTGACTTGATGAGTCTGGTGTCCATAGGGTGGGACGCATTAACCTTTTTATGCTATTGAAATAGTTCTCCTCCTGACCGACGCAGTTCCTTGCTCCGAGGTTGGTGTATTGTCCTGTTGCAGCGTCTCTCCACTGTGGTCACAGTGAGCTGTGTGGTGTTGCTGGCGCATGCCAATCTCCCCCCAACCTCCCTCTTGCATTTCAGACCTACGTACGCATGATGGGATCTTGTATGATATGCGCGTGTGCTGTAGAGATGAAAGTGGGGGTGAGGAGGCAGATCGTGAGATGGGGAAACTTTGTGGACTGTTAGCGAAGGGGAGCACTGGGCAATCTGAGTTGCAAAGAGGGCAGCAGAAGAGGTTATTGCATGTGCACTGGTGACAGGTCCATCCTTGGTGGCCAGCCTCAGTGGTAAAGGTGTACATGAGCTAGTGTCCCTTGGCCAGCCATGTACCATGGCCACCTCCCTACCTCCTATATATTCTCCCTGATCTGTCACTTTGTTACGGTCTGCTGCTGGCACTGGTGTATCGTCCTGCAGTTGCCGTCTCCGCCCATTGCTGTGACTTCCCCCAGAGTTAGCCACACAGAGTGACAGATCTGGGAAAATATATAGGAGATCATTACTTTCACTTGCAGCCTACCTTATTTTTTGCAGCCTAGCATGCTCCTGACCCCTTCTCTCACTAATACTTATACAACATTCATGAACTCATCTTAAGGTTTCTTTATTATTCAGTCACACTGTCTTGGATCCAAACCATTTCCTGTGGCATTGCAGTCAAACAATTGAGCTATTTACCCTTGCATAGAAAGGTATAATCTAAGCTAGAGAATTCTATTTGGAGCTCACCTTGTACTTTGTGAAGAAATAATCAGCTTTGTGGCTGAGCAGATATATGGAGTGTGTGGCTGCACACTGCATTGATCTGCTGAGTTGCAATGCTAATAATTTTTTTTTTTGCAAAGTACCAATAGCTTCATTGTGAAGGTGGAAAGAAGGGTGTTACGGCATGGAATGTACAAACTGCGAGACCCTGCTGGTAGCGCCTTTGTCTATTTAGTAGGAAGGGCACGTAACAGCCGGGGGGCAATGGAGGAAGCCCCTTTAGGGCTGGAGCCCGGCGGCAACTGACTCCGTTGTCTCTGGCAGTTCCGCCCCTGGACTAGAGGAATGGTCAAGAACATGGCAACATTTAATGCCAAAAAATGCAAAATCATACACGTCTCAAAAATGCAAAGGCTAACTATAATATTAAGGGCATTATAATGGCAAGAGGAAAGCTATCTAAGTATTACTATTTCAGGTAAGCAATGTAACAAAGCAATAGGAAAGGCAAGTCAGATGCTTGTTTGCATAGGTTAAAGAACCAGTAGCAGAAAAAAGTAATACAGGTTGAGTTTCCCATATCCAAATATTCCGAAATACGGAATATTCCGAAATACGGACTTTTTTGAGTGAGACTGAGATAGTGAAACCTTTGTGTTTTGATGGCTCAGTGTACACAAACTTTGTTTAATACTCAAAGTTATTAAAAATATTGTATTAAATGAACTTCAGACTGTGTGTATAAGGTGTATATGAAACATAAATGAATTCTGTGAATGTACACACACTTTGTTTAATGCACAAAGTTATAAAAAATATTGGCTAAAATGACCTTCAGGCTGTGTGTATAAGGTGTATATGAAACATAAATGCCTTCTGCGCTTAGATTTAGGTCCCATCACCATAATATCTCGTTATGGTATGCAATTATTCCAAAATACAGAAAAATCCGATATCCAAAATTCCTCTGGTCCCAAGCATTTTGGATAAGGGATACTCAACCTGTAATGCCACTGTATAGGTCCTTGGTACAGCCACATTTAGAATCCTGTGTTCAGTTCCAGAAGCCATATCTCCAGAAGGCTGTAAATACATTAGGGCAACTAAAATTGTGCATGGCCTACATCACAAAACTTACCTGGAAATACTAAAAAATGTTGATGTGTATAGTTTGGAGAAGGGAAGAGGGAACATACAGTAATAGAAACATTTAAATATATAGGGAGGAATGTAATAGGGTGTGAGAATCAGAAAGTGAGAGATTTTGTGTTTTTTCCTGTTGTTTTTTTTGTTTTTGTTTGATTGTTTGTTTTTAAAGTGGCAATCCTTTACATGGCAAAACCAGGTTGATATTTGCCATGTAAAGGATTGCCACCGTGGGCATGTGTAGAAGGGGCACTGCTACTGTTGGCATTATGTGTGTAAGCTGCACTGATATGGTGGTTATGTGTATAAAGGGCACTGCGACTGTGGGTATTATTATTATTATTATTACATGCGGTGTAATGACAATAAGATAGTGCTACTGTGTGACGTATTTTGATTTGGGGTGCTATTGTGTGGCCATGCCCCTTCCTTGTGATACCACACCTTCTTTTTTTAAGGAGCGCACTGTCCCTTTATTAAGTATTGGAGAGAGGGCCCAAATTAATAGTTTGCAGGGAGGCGCCAAACACCCTAGCACTGGCCCTTTGGTAGGGGACAGGATTTGCTTCTGCTTGTGCACATATGTTATGATTGCCAGCCAACAGCACTGGTTTTGCCTATAACACTAACTATAAATATTTTGAATTGGTCCTGGACCACCAATCCAAGGCACCCCTGCAGGTGTCCTGAGGCACCCCAGGGTGCAGTTTGAGAACCACTGGTCTAGTGAGTACCCAGGATAATTATTGTAGCTGGTCTGCGGGTAACAGCTCTCAGATCCACTTCTAGAAAAAATGCAGCAATGTAATTTGAGTGACAAACTGCAGAGATGAACCCTTTCTGTGACTGCTGCACAGGGATCACACAAACTCTATTCATAGGGCTGACTTCACTTAGGGGAGATGTTCTCACCCCGCAAAGAAGTGCGAGTATATACCGCACTTACGGTACCATTGGATTTACAGATATTTTCTTGCAATACACTATGGGGGTCATTCTGAGTTGATTGCTCGCTAGCAGTTTTTAGCAGCCATGCAAACGCATTGTCGCTGCCCACTGGAGAGTGTATATTCACTTTGGAGAAGTGCGAACACTTGAGCAGCAGAGCGCCTGCAAAATCGTTTCAAAATAAGACCAGCACTGTAGTTACACTTCGTGTGCGTTGATTCTAACAACCGAGGGACGGCTTTTGATGTCACACACCCATCCAGCGAATGCCCAGCCACGCCTGCATTTCTTCTGCCACGCCTGCATTTTTCCAAGCACTCCCTGAAAACGGTCAGTTGACACCCAGAAACGCCCTCTTTCTGTCAATCTCCTTGTGGCCTGTTCTGTGATTGGAATAATCGCTAGAACTAGTGCAAAACCACAATGGACTTTGTACCCGTACGATGCGCATGCACATTACGGAGCATGCGCATGCACAGATTAGCCATTTTTTTTCAACTGATTGCTACGCAGCGAACAACGGCAGCATGCGATCAACTCGGAATGACCCCCTATATACATAGAAACATGGATTTTTACTGCAGGAATTATGGTTAGTTTAGGGGTATCGGTTAGGGTCAACAGAGGTGTAGCTAGGGGTCCAAGCGCCCCTGGCAAAGTAAGGGACTGGCGCCCCCCCTTTCGATAAAGCATTGCAGTCCATTGGCGGTTACCATGTTGGAGCCACAGCAACTGACCCCCTCCCCCACACGCTGCCCTACATCATCGGCTGGGATTCACTGTTGGTGTGAAGCCACTGGGAACAGTCTGGTAGCATTAGCAGCAGTCTGTGTCATAGATAGGGAAGGCAGAAGGTTAACTAGCTAATAGCAGTCTGTTGGCAGCAGAGGCTGGGCGGGGGGCTGAGAATGAGCCAACGCTGATCAGTGTCCAGTCTGCTCAGACAAAAATATTTTGTGATCAGGGCTGGTTCTAGACCAAAGGAGCCACTGGCAAAAATTTCCTTTGGCACCCCCCCCCCCCCCCACACACACACATACATACACACACACCAAAAAAGAACATATCCCAGTTTAACATAACGCTATGTGGTGCAAGGTGTGGAGCTGGTCACTTGTATCAGACCTCTGACATTTGCCTTTTCACCCATATTGCATACTTTTTCTTGCAGGTTGTGTCTTAATTCAAGAAGTGTTCTAAGTACTTCAGCTTAGTATCTTTACTGACCCCTCTTTACCCCACACTACATAACTGACCCCTCTATACCCTACACTACATCACTGACCTTTCTATAACCATCACTGCATTACTGACCCCTCTATACAGTACACTGACCTCTATATACCTGCTAGTACATCCCTGATGCCTATATTCCCTAAGCTAAATCCCTGACGCCTCTATTCCCTACGCTACATCCCTGACGCCTCTATTCCCTATGCTACATCCCTGACGCCTCTATACCCTACGCTACATCCCTGACGCCTCTATTCCCTACGCTACATCCCTGACGCCTCTATTCCCTACGCTACATTCCTGATGCCTCTATAACCTACGCTACATCCCTGACGCCTCTATACCCTACGCTACATCCCTGACGCCTCTATACAGTACAATGCATTACTGATCCCTCTAGACCATACATCCTCATTACATCAGAGAGATAGTGAAACACTGGAAAAAATAAGGATAAAGTGGACTACAGAAACTGATGCTCTAAACAAAGGAGAGAGAGAGAGAGAGAGAAAAGCACAAGGGAAAGTGGGCAATCGGAACACCATAGAGAGAGGAGAGATAGAAATGCCTGAAAAAGTAAAGGGGGTTGGGTATGGCATCCGGCGGTCGGGATTCCAGCAGTCACATGATACCTAATCCTAATCCTCTGGGGGGGTGGCGGATAGTGCTAACCCTCAGGGGGTGGCAGCTAGGACTAACCCCCCCCCCCTCCTAGTGCCTTCCCTAACACCCGCTCCCCCGGTCCTAACCCTCCCTCCAATACTCGCCTTCGGGATGTTGGCTGTCTGTGTGCCGGCACCAGTCTCCCAAGTGGTGTCAGGATTCCAACATCGGTCAAATGACCGCCGGTATACCGTCTGCCGGGATGGTAAATGTATCCTGAGGACAGGTAGTGAGTGTGGAGGGATAGGTGGTTCAGTAAAATGTAACAGCTCAAACTGCGATCATTCACTGATAAATTGATTTATAGCTCTCCCTTTTTAACCATAGCAGTCATAAAAGCAATGTTTTTTAAACTTTTAAATAAAGCTTGTTAGCATCCCCAGCACACTGTATATGCTGGGAGATGTAGTTCTCAATATGAAAACATTTAATTACTGTATGAACTCTAATTCCCCAACTGAAACCTCTCACAAACACACACTCCTAAATCTAGTACACACACACACACATTTCCCCAGTACTGACAACTCTCATCACTTCCACACACTGACAACTCCCTCCTGCTCCTCTCCCCACTGACACTGACAGCTCCCTCACAGTCACACACATCCTCCACCCCCCCACCCCCCCCACACACACACTGATAGCACACATGCACAAATCCCCCCCTCCTCGACACTAACTGTCACGGACTGCTTGGGCAGCAGGGGGCAGGCTCTGGCTTGAAGTGCTGAAATTCAACAGCTCTCTCGAACTTGCAAGGCATGGCTGTGCAGCTGTCTCCAGCCATCTCCTTGCCCACTGTGTAATTTGTGGCGTTCTCTGATGTTCCCCGCTCTGCCTCTACAACCGGCACATAATGTACAGCAGTGGTGACTCCTGAGTATGGGCCTGGAGAACTCCGCCTACCGGGGGGTAGGGATTAATAATTTCAAAGGGGCAGAGCTAGGAGTGAAGCAGTGGACAGCAGTTGAGGGGCGTTTCAAACTGTAACAGGGTTGGGACAATTTCAGTATCCTTCCCTCACCGTCTAATTGGTCAGTCCCACGCTGATTGCCATAGCGCCCTTTCGAGACTGCAGAACTCTATCCCTTAGCCACGGTTGGCACAGCTGGATGGTGCCCCTGGCAAGTGCCATCCTGGCCAAGGGGTAGATACGCCCCTGAGGGTCAGGGCCAGCAACAGAAATCTCGGGGCCCAGTACACTGATATCTCTGGGGCCCCCTCAACCCCCCCTTAACTTGGCAGAGGGATCTTTAAAAAAAATGGAGCCTTTGACTCGGACCGTCAGTGAGGCCGGCAGGTGGTTTTCATACTGGGCTATCCAGCTCTTCGGTGGCGGTGGCAGGGACATTCAGAAAAGGGCCAGCACAGCAACATGCATAATAATGGCAATACAGTATGGACCACAGGGACTGGACAAAGTGATGGGGTAAAAGGAGGGGGGAGGGTTTAGTTGGCCTGTTAATTGTTTTCCTGCTTAAATTGAGCAGTTGGTGGATACACTTTAAAAAGCAATATTGGCACTGTGGCCCCATTATTTCTGTTCTTAATACTTGGAGCCCTGAACAAGTGTCCCCTTTGTCCCCCCTGTCACCGGGCCTGTTCAGGCGTTACCTATGGAGAAGCTGCGACATGACATCCTAGGACACGATACTGCACCATGCATCACCATTATATTTCAGTGTGCCTTGTCAATATTTAAATCTTGTTCTGTGTGACGTGAGTTGTAAATGGTTGAAAATCTCTGTGCTACAGTATCGTCACCATGTAGTTATAACAACACCGCAAAACCACCAAAAGACGTGTTTTGGTAGAGGGACTGCTGGAGGGGCCCATTGGGGCCCCCAGTTTGCTACCCCACCCCAGTATACCTGTGCTGTAGCCAGTGGAAGGGGCACTATCTTCCCGGTGATCTCTTCGGGAAGATGGTGCCGCACATAGAAAGCAAAGACTCTGGCTGCACTCTCCTGCCCTCGCTCTAAGCAAGGTGATCGGGCCACAAAAGGACCCCTGTCGGACCCCGGCCTGTGGGCCACAAAAGGATGCATTGGGGGCGGCATGCGGCCCATGGGTTTGACACCCCTGCCCTAGAGTATCACAATTTGTTTCACGGCACCCCTAGGCCAAAGTTTTTTTTATTGAGAAATTCAGAAAAAAATATAAAATTAAGTAAATTGTGTTTATAGCATGTCATCCTCAGGTTCAGTTATGTTGTGAGGGAATGGTTTTGCCAATTTAATAAAATATAAATAATTTTAATTGGTCCTGGACCACCAAACTATGCTACCAGTGCAAGAACCCCAGTTTGGAAACTACTGCCATAAAATAAACCTTTTTTGTTTTTTTTAAACTACATGTAATACACCTTAGATCTCAGTTCCTAAAAGGTTTTAAACCTTTGCATACAGTAAACTACACATATTTAAAAATCCTACACCGGGCACAAGTGCTCACGGGCCAATTTCATGGCAGTCTCGGATAGGAGGGCATTGTGGATTCACCAAGGGAATGCTGATGCTGACTCCAAGAAGAAAGGGAGTCTCTTCCCTATGAAGGTGAAGCCTTGTTTGGCGACGGCCTAGTTAATTTGATCTCGGCAGCTCCCGCAGGTAAGTCATCCTTCTTGCCCTATGTTCCCTCTCAACGGATGAAGACGCATCATTATCTGACGCAGTCATTTCGGCCCAATAGATATGCAAGAAGTTAAGATTCCCCTTTCTTTGCAGGTAGAGGAAGGAAAAGAGGGAAGAGGTCTGTAGCCTCTTCAAGATCGCAGGAGCAGAGATCGTCCTCTGCTTTTGCCAAATCCACTGCATGACGCTGGGGCTCTCTTGCAGGAGCCCGCACCAGTGGGGGGCACGTCTAAAACTCTTCAGTCAGTTCTGGATTCATTCGGACCTGGACTCGTGGGCTTTACAAATAGTGTCCCAAAGGTACAAACTGGGGTTTCAAGACGTTCCCCCTCACCGATTGTTCAAATCAGCCTTAGTCAGCAGGGAGAAGGTTTTTATTCAAGCCTCTTCGTGGTCCCGAAGCCGGACGGCTCAGTCAGACCAATCTTAAATCTGAAATCCCTTAATTTCTACCTAAAGAAATTCAATTTCAAGATGGAATCTCTCAGGGTAGTGATCTCCAGTCTGGGGGATAAAGGAGATTTCATGGTTTTGGTAGACATAAAGGATGCCTACTTATATGTTCCCATTTAGCCACTGCATCAAGCTACCTGAGGTTTGCAATTCAGGATTGTCATTACCAATTTCAGACGTTGCCGTTTGGTCTGTCCACGGCTCCGAGGATTTTCACCAGGGTGATGGCGGAAATGATGGTTCTCCTTCGCAAGCAAGGAGTCACAATTATCCCGTACTTGGATGATCTCCTGATAAAGGCGAGATCCAGGGACCAGTTGGTGCAAAACATCTACTCTCCCTGACAGTTCTTCAACAACATGGTTGGCTCCTAAACTTGCCAAAATCGCAGTTGGTCCCAATGACGCGGTTGTTGTTTTTGGGAGTGATACTGGACACAGAAGAGGTTTTCTTCTAGTGGAAAGGCTCTGGAGATCCAGAGTCTGGTCAAACAAATTCTGAAACCAGCAAGAGTGTTAATCCATCAATGCATTCAGTTGCTGGGGAAGATGGTTGCGGCCTACGAGGCCATTCAGTTTGGCAGGTTCCATGCCAGAGTGTTCCAGTGGGACCTGTTGGACAAGTGGTCCGGATCCCACCTACACATGCACCGGAGGATAATCCTGTCTTCCAAGACCAGAATCTCACTCCATTGGTGGCTGCACAGTTCTCACCACCTAGAGGGGCGATGGTTCGGGATCCAGGACGGGATCCTAGGGACCACGGATGCAACCCTCTGAGGCTGGAGAGCAGTCACACAGGGGGAAAACATCCAAGGAAGATGGTCAAGTCTTCCTTGGATGTTTTCATCTCCACATAAATGTTCTGGAGTTAAGGGCCATTTAATAACTGCAGACACAGTACGCACTGGGACGGGTGCCCAGCATCCTCTACGGACTAAGAGAAAAGGATTTACCGGTAGGTATTAAAATCCTATTTTCTCTAACGTCCTAGAGGATGCTGGGGACTCCGTAAGGACCATGGGGATAGACGGGCTCCGCAGGAGACATGGGCACTTTAAGAAAGACTTTAGTTCTGGGTGTGCACTGGCTCCTCCCTCTATGCCCCTCCTCCAGACCTCAGTTTGATACTGTACCCAGTGGAGACTGGGTGCTTTTCAGGAGCTCTCCTGAGCTTTCTGACAGAAAGTATTTTGTTAGGTTTTTCATTTTCAGGGAGCACTGCTGGCAACAGACTCCCTCATCGAGGGACTGAGGGGAGAGAAGCAGCCCTACTCTCTGAGTTGCAAGGTCCTGCTTCTTAGGCTACTGGACACCATTAGCTCCAGTGGGATTGGTACGCAGGATCTCACCCTCGCCGTCCGTCCCAGAGCCGCGCCGCCGTCCCCCTCGCAGAGCCGGAAGATAGAAGCCGGGTGAGTATGAGAAGAAAAGAAGACTTCAGAGGCGGCAGAAGACTTCATGATCTTCACTGAGGTAACGCACAGCACTGCAGCTGTGCGCCTTTGCTCCCATACACCTCACATACTCCGGTCACTGTAAGGGTGCAGGGCGCAGGGGGGGCGCCCTGGGCAGCAATATAAACCTCTTTCGCAAAAATATAACATATATACAGCTGGGCACTTTATATATGTATAAGCCCCCACCAATTTTACAGTTTAAGCGGGACAGAAGCCCGCCTCCGAGGGGGCGGGGCTTCTCCCTCAGCACTCACCAGCGCCATTTTTTCTCCACAGCACCGCTGAGAGGAAGCTCCCCGGACTCTACCCTGCTTATACCACGTTAGACAAGAGGGTTGAAAAGAGGGGGGGGGGGGGGGCACATAATTCGCAAATTACATACAGCAGCACTACTGGGCAAACATTAAGTTACTGTTTTATTCCTGGGTTATATAGCGCTGGGGGGTGTGCTGGCATACTCTCTCTCTGTCTCTCCAAAGGGCCTTGTGGGGAAACTGTCTTCAGAAAAAGCATTCCCTGTGTGTGAAGTGTGTCGGTACACGTGTGTCGACATGTCTGAGGAAGAAGGCTATATTAGAGAGGAGCGGGAGCAAATGAATGTGGTGTCTCCGCCGACAGCTGATTGGATGGATATGTGGAATGTTTTAAATGCTAGTGTAAACTCATTGCACAAAAGATTAGACAAGGCAGAAGCTTTGGGACAGTCAGGGTTTCAACCCATGCCTGATCCTATGTTGCAGGGACTGTCAGGGTCTCATAAGCGCCCACTATCCCAGATTGTTGACACAGATACCGACACGGATTCTGACTCCAGTGTCGATTACGATGATGCAAAGTTACAACCAAAATTGGCAAAATCCATTCGATTTATGATTATGGCAATAAAAGATGTTTTGCACATCACAGAGGAACCCCCTGTCGCTGACAAGAGGGTACATATGTACAAGGGAAAGAAGCCTGAGGTAACCTTTCCCCCCTCACACGAGCTGAACGAGTTATGTGAAAAAGCTTGGGAATCTCCAGATAAAAGACTGCAGATTTCCAAAAGGATTCTTATGGCGTATCCTTTCCCATCAACGGATAGGTTACGATGGGAATCCTCCCCTAGGGTGGACAAAGCATTAACACGCTTATCCAAGAAGGTAGCCCTCCCGTCCCAGGATACGGCTACCCTCAAAGAGTGTGCTGACCGCAAACAGGAGATTACCCTGAAGTCCATTTATACACATTCAGGTACCTTACTCAGACCGGCAATTGCGTCGGCCTGGGTGTGTAGTGCTGTAGCGGCATGGACAAATACCTTATCTGAGGGGATGGATAGCCTAGACAAGGATACTATTTTATTGACCCTGGGGCATATAAGAGATGCTGTCCTATATATGTGTGTATGCAAACTACAGGTGGTGCTGCAGGGCCCACACCCTTTTACTTGTCTTGTAGAGCAGCTCTGAAGCTGTTACAGTGCCCAGCTGCTGCAAGAAATCAGCTTGAATGCTTCAGGGGCTTGGGCATGGCCAACATGAGCCCCACACCGAAGGAGGGTGGGGGTGTTTAATGCAAACTTGGGGTTATCCAAGCGCCGCAAAAGGCCGCCATGCCCTGCATGCCCCTTTTCTCTTTTCATATACAGATGAGGGTTCCAGCCAACTTTGGCCCACTGCTTGGATGACATCACCGTATGCAAATCCGTCTGCTGCAGACCTTCCCCCAGGAATGCTTGCAATAGTTGTTGCATATGGTTTAATGTCTGAGGGTGCTTCAGTATTAGGCAGCCTTCCGCCCTCCCATGTTCATCTGAAAAGATGTGGTCTCCCTGCAGTTGTTGTCCCCAGACGAGAGTTCCCTTGTGCTTCCTCAGTTAAATCTCCTTAACTTGACGGGGGTGTGCCCGAGCAGCCACCCTCCCCAGCCCTATCCCAACACATACTTATCTTGCATATGAGATCTCTTAATCATGAAGATAGTTCTCACAGGTTGAGGTTCATCCTGGCCCCGCTCCCCGCTGGAGAGCGCTGATGGGGACAGCAGCGGGGCTTCAGCAGAAGGGTGAGTACGTGTGGCCAGAGACCTCCCTTCCCATGTGCAGGCCTGCAGAGTCTGCCGCGCAGGATGGGGCATGTGGCACTCTCCCTCCCAGGGGCTCTTCCAGATGTAGCTCCTCAGCAGTATTTTTCCCGGGCTGCGCGGCGCTCTCCCCGACTGGCATCCGCCCTGGAACACTGCCTTCCTCAACGCAACATCAGCAGGGGGCCCTGGCCTCATCACCATCCCAGGTCTTTCTCATGTATGTATCATGTATGTGTGTGTGATATATGTATGAATCATATATGTTTGTGATATATATATATATATATATGTATCTATCTATCTATCTATCTATCTATCTATCTATCTATCTATCTATCTATCTATCGTATGTGTGTGTATATATATGTATCTATCATGTATGTATGTATCTATCTTGTATGTATCTATCTATCTATCTATCTATCTATCTATCTATCTATCGTGTGTGTGATATATATGTATGTATCTATCATGTATGTGTTATATGTATGTATCACACCTTCCTCTATACATATACATACATACATACATACACACACACACACACACACCTATATCTGTACGTACACTGACATACACACCAACATCTATACATTAACACGCTGACCCCTAAACGTACACCAACGTACCCACACCTGCATCTATACCTACACATGCTGACACGTGGACGTACACCGGCTTACCCACATGTGAATCTATACATACATGTGCTGACACCTGGACATACACTGATGTACCCACACCTAACATCTATACATACACATGCTAACACCTGGACGTATACAGACGTACCCACATTTGCATCCATGCATATATAGATGTAGGTGTGTGTACGTCAGTGTACGTCCAGGTGTCAACGCGTGTATGTATAGATGCAGGTGTGGGTACGTCTGTGTATGTCCAGGTGTCAGAATGTGTATGTATAGATGCAGGTGTGGGAAGGTCAGTGTAGGTTCAGGTGTCAGCGCGTGTATGTATAGATGCAGGTGCTTGTATGTCCAGATGTCAGTGCATGTATGTATAGATGCAAGTGTGGGTACGTCGGTGTATGTCCATTTGTCAGCGCGTGTATATATAGATGCAGGTGCTTGTATGTTGGTGTATGTCCAGGTGTCAGCATGTGTATGTATAGATGCAGGTGTGGGAATGTTGGTGTATGTCCAGGTGTCAGGGCGTGTATGTATGGATATTAGGTGTGGGTACATCAGTGTATGTCCAGGTGTTAGCGCATGTATGTATAGATGTATATATACACACACATACGATAGATAGATAGATAGATAGATAGATAGATAGATAGATAGATAGATATTATAAGGGCACGGTCGTGCCCTTATATTAAGGCTGAATCGAACAAACGGAATTCTCCCATAGGGAACTTCTGAGATGGGGGCATGGTGTTTGAGGGGCTACACCTCAAAACTGATTGGACGTACTGAGCTGAAATTTGGCATGGGCGTGTAGAATCGTCACCCGGTGCTGCATGCCAAATTTCAGGGCAAAATAATAAAAAATGAGGAATTGGGAGTAACCTAAAGTTCCAACTGTCAGTTTTTTTCTGTGACTTCCTTTGTGGCTTTTTGACACCGTTTTCCTATAGAGTGAATTAGATATTTTTTGGGAAGGCATAACTCCGGATAGAGGACGAATTAAGACTTGGGGTTTGTTTTACTAGATAGAGTATGCCCCAGTGTAGTGCCTTTTGGGGTTGTGGTTTTTCAGAAAGTTATAGGGTTTTTTTAATTAAGAGAAATATGCCCCATTATAGAGATAGGGCTTTTCAATTTGTTGCGGCTGCGCAGTGGCCGCCAGGAGAGCGAGAGTGAGTGAGGGAAGGGGTCTCGTGCAGGCTGAGGTTATAAAAGTAGCTGCTGGCGGCGGGAGGAGAGCCAGCGGTTCCTGGGTGTGTGCACCTGCGGTCCCTTACAGACTGCAGCGACCCATTAGGACTGTGGAGGAGAGGGGTAGCGGCATAGCAGCCGCAGGCTTACCGAAAGTGCTCACTACTGAGCAATATGGTCCCCTTACCCGAAGTGGGAGCCGCAGTGGGAGGAATAGCTGGAGTTGCGCCGCAGGAGAAAGTCAGAGGACATCCAGAAGAGACATCCGGTGCAGCGCTGACTCCTGACTGACAGCGCTTGCCTACTGAGCGGTGTGGTACCCCCACACCTGAAGCGGGTGCGGGAGCGGCAGCGGCAGCCGGAGAAGACAGCTGTGCTGCACGGAAGAAGTCAGGCAGCAGCACCAGCGGGCTGAGGTGGGGAGGATCAGTATGGTCCCTTACGTGCGGCTCACATTCAGATCCATCCGGCTCCCTTCCCCTCCTCCCCTGCACCCTTAGCAGCCTGCCCCCACATCTCATTCACCCACCGCCGCAGACTCCTCCCCCACACGGTTATTATAATAAGGCCACCCCCCTACCCCCTTCCCTCCCTGCTGTGTGTCCAGCCACCCCCCCCCTCACCTGCTGTGTGTCCGGCCTACCCCCCCCCCTCACCTGCTGTGTGTCCAGCCCCCCCCCTCACCTGCTGTGTGTCCAGCCTCCCCCCCTCACCTGCTGTGTGTCCGGCCTACCCCCCCCCCCTCCCTGCTGTGTGTCCAGCCACCCCCCCCCCCTCACCTGCTGTGTGTCTGGCCTACCCCCCCCCTGCTGTGTCCAGCCCCCCCCCCTCCCTGCTGTGTGTCCGGCCTACCCCCCCCCCTCCCTGCTGTTTGTCCGGCCTACCCCCCCCCTCCCTGCTGTGTGTCCAGACCCCCCCCCTCACCTGCTGTGTGTCCAGCCACCCCCCCCCCCCCTCACCTGCTGTGTGTCCGGCCTACCCCCCCTCCCTGCTGTTTGTCCGGCCACCCTCCCCTCCCCTGCTGTGTGTCCGGCGGCCTACCCCCCCCCTCCCTGCTGTGTGTCCGGCCTACCCCCCCCTCACCTGCTGTGTGTCCAGCCCCCCCCCTCACCTGCTGTGTGTCCAGCCCCCCCTCCTCCCCTGCTGTGTGTCCGGCCTACCCCACCCCTCCCTGCTGTTTGTCCGGCCACCCTCCCCTCCCCTGCTGTTTGTCCGGCCACCCTCCCCTCCCCTGCTGTGTGTCCGGCCACCCTCCCCTCCCCTGCTGTGTGTCCGGCCACCCTCCCCTCCCCTGCTGTGTGTCCGGCCTACCCCCCCTCACCTGCTGCGTGTCCAGCCCCCCCCCTCACCTGCTGCGTGTCCAGCCCCCCCCCCACCTGCTGTGTGTCCAGCCCCCCCCTCACCTGCTGTGTGTCCAGCCCCCCCCCCCTCACCTGCTGTGTCCAGGCCCCCCCCTCACCTGCTGTGTGTCCAGCCCCCCCCCTCACCTGCTGTGTGTCCAGCCCCCCCTCACCTGCTGTGTGTCCAGCCACCCCCCCTCCCCTGCTGTGTGTCCGGCCTACCCCCCCCCTCTCTCCCTGCTGTTTGTCCGGCCACCCTCCCCTCCCCTGCTGTGTGTCCTGCCTACCCCCCCTCCCTGCTGTGTGTCCAGCCACCCCCCCCCCTCACCTGCTGTGTGTCCGGCCTACCCTCCCCCCCCTCCCCTCCCCTGCTGTTTGTCTGGCCACCATCCCCTCCCCTCCCCTGCTGTGTGTTCGGCAACTCCCCCCTCTTCCTGCTGTGTTCGGCCACCCCCTCCCCTCCCTGCCGTGTGTCCGGTCACCCTCCCCTCTCTGCTGTGTGTCCAGCCACCCCCACCCCCTCTCTGCTGTGTGTCCGGCCACCCCCCCCAGACACGCAGCGCCTGACACACACAGACATGCAACGCCTGACACGCATACTAATATGCAGCGCCTGACACACGCACACACACAGCACCTGACACACACACACACACACACACACACACACACACACACAGCACCTGACACACACGCACACACACAGCACCTGACACACACACACACAGCACCTGACACTAACACGGACCTGACACACGCGCATACACTCACACGCAGCACCTGACACACACGCAGCACCTGACACACGCACACACAGACGCAGCACCTGACACTCACACGGACCTGACACACACGCACACACGCGGCGCCTGACGCACATAGACACGCGGCGCCTGACGCACACGCGGCGCCTGACGCACACGCGGCGCCTGACGCACACGCGGCGCCTGACAGACACGCGGCGCCTGACAGACACGCGGCGCCTGACACACACGCACAGGCAGCGCCTGGCACACACGCACAGGCAGCGCCTGGCACACACGCAGCGCCTGACACACACAGACACGCAGCGCCTGACACACACAGACACGCAGCGCCTGACACACACAGACACGCAGCGCCTGACACACAGGCAGCGCCTGACACACACGCACACGCACAGGCAGCTCCTGACACACGCAGCGCCTGACACACGCAGCGCCTGACACACACGCACCTGACACTCACATGCTCCTGACACACGCAGCACCTGACATACTCACACGCAGCACCTAACACACACGCAGACACGCAGCATCTGACACACACACACGCAGCACCTGACACACACACGCAGCACCTGACACACAAACACGCAGACACGCAGCGCCTGACACACACGCAGACACGCAGCGCCTGACACACACGCAGACACGCAGCGCCTGACACACACGCAGACACGCAGCGCCTGACACACACGCAGACACGCAGCGCCTGACACACACGCAGCGCCTGACACACACGCACACACGCAGCGCCTGACACACACGCAGCGCCTGACACACACGCAGCGCCTGACACACACGCAGCGCCTGACACACACACAGCGCCTGACACACACGCAGACACGCAGCGCCTGACACACGCAGACACGCAGCGCCTGACACACACGCAGACACGCAGCGCCTGACACACACGCAGACACGCAGCACCTGACAGACACGCACACACACACACAGCACCTGACACAGATATGCAGCGCCTGACACACACACGCAGACATACAGCGCCTGACACACACACACGCAGACATGCAGCACCTGACACACACATGCAGCACCTGACAGACACACACACCCACACACACACACACACACAGACATGCAGCACCTGACACACCCACACACACACACACACACATGCATCACCTGACACACCCACACACAGACATGCATCACCTGACACACCCACACACATATACAGACATGCAGCACCTGACACACACACACACACACACACAGACATGCAGCGCCTGACACACACACACATACAGACATGCAGCACCTGACACACACACACACATACAAACATGCAGCACCTGACACACACACACACACGCAGCACCTGACACACATATATACATGTGGCATTTAACGCACACATGCACAGCACCTGACACACAATCATATACACTCAGAGCACCTAACACACACATACACTCGCAGCACCTCACACACACTCGTATACACACACAGCACCTGCCACTCACACATATATACACATGCAGCACCTGCCACTCCCACATACATGAACAGCACCTGAAACACACATACACGCGCAGCACCTGACAGTCACACACATACAGATGCGACAGCTGACACAAACACATACACGCTCAACACCTGACACCCACGTGGCAGCTGACGCATACAAATGCAGCACCTGAAATACACACATATACACGTGCAGCACCTGAGACACACACATACACGTACAGCACCTGAGACACACACACACACATGTATGTACACGCGCGGCTCCAGGCACACACATACGTACGTACACACGCGGCACTTGACACACACACGTACACGCGCGGCACCTGACACAAACACACACACACACACACGTACGTACATGTGTGGCACCTGACACACACACGTATGCACACGTGTGGCTCCTGACACACACGCGCGTTGCTCCTGACACACACACATGTACGTACGCGCTCGGCTCCTGACACACACACGTATGTATACGCGCGGCACCTGAAACCTACACGTATGTACGTATACGTGCGGCTCCTGACACCCTCACGCATGTACACGCGTGGCTCCTGGCACACTGGCACACACACACACACGCGGCACCTGACACATACACGCGTGTACGTACACACATGCACAGCACCTGACATACACACATGTAGGTACGCGCCACCTGACACACACACACACACACACACACGTACACGCACGACACCTGACACACACGTACGTACGCGCACGGCACCTGACACACACGTACATACTAGTGATGAGTGGGTTCGGTTCGTCGGAATCCGGACCCCCCGAACTTCACCCATTTTACATGGGTCCGAGGCAGGTTCGAACCTTCCCGCCTTGCTCGGCTAACCCGAGCGCGCCCGAACGTCATCATCCCGCTGTCGGATTCCCGCGAGATTCGGATGTCTGCATTCGTGGAAGGGGGTCCCATGTGTAAACATGGGACCCCTTTCAGTCCGTCTGGTCCGGGTGTTCGGTTTGTTGTTTTGCCAAGTACGTGGAGTTAATCTGGAACCTGGATCAGGTGAGTATAATTATCTTTTATTTTCAGGTACCCGTGGATTCTACTTGGAGAAGAGGACCGACTGCTTCGTGTCAACATAGGTAAGTATGTGTGTGTCGGCAGGTGTGAAATAAAGTTATACTTTCACGGTGTCTGTGTCCTGTTTTTATTTGGGTATTTTTCCCCCAGTAGAACTACAGGTACCAGCGGGCACGTTTTTCTCCCGCATGCTGGTACTTGTGGTTCTCAAAGTACCAGATTGCGGGGGAGGCTTGCTGGGACTTGTAGTACTACTGGAAAAAACAATATTCTTTCAATTTTCTCAAGGCTATCAGCCTCCCATCCGCAGCCCTTGGATGGGGGGGACAGCCTCGGGCTTCACCCCTGGCCCTTGGGTGGCTGGGGGGGGACCCCTTGATTGAAGGGGTCCCCACTCCCCCAGGGTACCCCGGCCAGGGGTGACTAGTTGGATATTTAATGCCACGGCCGCAGGGCACTGTATAAAAGTGACCCCCGGCTGTGGCATTATCTGTCCAGCTAGTGGAGCCCGATGCTGGTGTAAAAATAATGGGGGACCCTACTCTTTTTGTCCCCCGTATTTTTTGCACCAGCACCAGGCGCAGAGCCCGGAGCTGGTTTTAAAAATACGGGGGATCCCCTGTCCGTTTTTCCCCCGGATTTTTAGAACCAGGACCGGATCGAAGAGCCCGAGGCTGGTTATGCTTTGGAGGGGGGACCCCACGCAATTTTTCTTTTCCGGGTTTTTCACATTCCATTTAAAAAAAAAAAATAATAATAATAATCTTTTAAAAAATATATAAATAATACTTGTGCCTCCAAAAAAGACAAACCAAGTACCTAATCCCTTCTAATATAAATAGATATGCTATTACCCCAAAAAAATATTATTTTTTATTAGATTCCGCCTGCAAAGTGTGGCGGATTGAAAATGACGAATTTACTGTTTAAAAGCACTGTTGTCGAATTTACAAACTTCAATTGAATATACTTTTGTTGAATTGCCGCATTTGTACCATTGCAGAAAAGTCGAATTTGTCAAATGTCGAATTTTAAAAAGTCGAAATTTGAAAGGATGCAAGAATAGGCCCCGCCCCCTTCTTCACATCAGCCGTCCCCTTCTACCCCTGTACCTTGCTCTCTCCTGTCTGTGCTCTCTCCCGTCTGTAGGACTAGGCCCCGTCCCCTTCTTACCCTCCAGTGACTGCTCTCTCCTGACAAGTGGACCAGGCCTGCCCCCTACACGCTGCTGGTGTCTTCATTGTTACTTGGTCTGGAGCTCCGTTGGGGAGAGAACTCACGTGAGCTCATTAAGAATGAGGAACTGGGATGTTTTAATTTTATTGTGAGTAGTGTACTGTGGTGATGTAGTATGTTGTATGGGGGGTATAGTGTAACTATGAAGTGCAGCATATGGGAGGGCTATAGCATAGTGATGTAGTGTGGCATATGGGGGGTGGTAGCGCATAGGCGTGCGTACAGGGGGTGCCTGGTGCGCACAGGCACTCCCTAATGTCCAGCACCGCTGCACGATACGCTTGCTGTGGCACAGTGATCGCTGAGTGTGTGATCGGTGGAGCCTAGCCTGTAGCTCATTTCCGTACCTCCCACCACCGCTGCGCCCGCCCCCCCTCTGCCTGCTGCTAATACTATGCTGAGTGCATTCGTCGGCGGCCTCACTGGGGGGACTGGTGTCACCTTGCAATGTGACGTGGTGATGTCCGCCTATGCTCTCCTCCCGCCCACCCGTGCTTTCCTCCCGCTGCGGTCTCTCAGTCCTAGTGTGCCGCGGCTGCCACACCACTGGCAGTGTTCCTCTAGGGGGGACTGGGAGCCGCCGGCAGACACATTCTGCTGAGACTTACTTGCCAGTGCGGGTTCCGGATGGCAGGCGGCGGGTGGGAGGGCAGACGGGGAGCAGGTGTCACAAGGAGTGTGTGGGTAACTAAATCACAATACTTCCGCTCAACGTGGCACTGCTGGTCCTTCATCTCCCATGTCTCTTCACCAGGTGGCGGGCGGCCCGGAAATTAAGTGATGTGTTGTGCAGCAGTCAGTGTGAAGTGACTGTGAGTAACACTGATGGTGCTGATGATGCTGCTGCAGAATCGGGAAGCAATTAATTCATAAATATAATGTACTCAGTGTATTATACATACATAAACATGTACATACGTGTATTTGTGTATACATGTATATACATGAGTGTGTGTGCATATATATATATATATATACAGCCAGTTCCCAGGAACAAAAGTCCTCCCCCGCTTCCGCTAAGTCCACAGCATGATGCTGGGGCTCCACTGGTGGAGCCAGGTGCGGTGGGGGCCCGTCTCAAGTGCTTCAGCAATCAGTGGGCTTGCTCACAGGTGGATCCCTGGATTCTACAAGTAGTGTCTCAGGGATTCAAGCTGGAATTCGAGACGACTCCCCCTCGCCGTTTCCTAAAATCTGCCTTGCCAACATCTCCCTTGGACAGGGAGGCTGTGATAGAGGCAAATTCACAAGCTGTATTTGCAGCAGGTGATAGTCAAGGTACCCCTCCTTCAACAAGGAAGGGGTTACTATTCCACAATGTTTGTGGTACCGAAACCGGACGGTTCGGTGAGACCCATTTTAAATCTTTGAACACGTATATAAAACGGTTCAAGTTCAAGATGACCCTTAGTTCGCATTAAACACCCCCACCCTCCTTCGGTGTGGGGCTCATGTTGGCAATGCCCCAGCCCCTGAAGCATTCAAGCTGATTTCTTGCAGCAGCTGGGTACTGTAACAGCTCCAGAGCTGCTCTGTGAGGCAAGTAAAAGGGTGTTGGCCCTGCAGCACTACCTGTAGTTTGCATTGTGTGTTGGAAGGAACAAAGTAAGCAGACGGGAGAAGTCAGGATAGTGCGCAAGGGCATAGAAGGGAGCGGCTCAAGAAAAGAGAAGTGGAAACAGACAGCAAACTAGGCTGGAGAGAGACCTGAGACAGAGAGATGAATTATACGAGAGACGGCCAGGGGAAACACAAATTATGCAGTCAAGTTTCCCACATTTGGGGAAATCACAGGGGCAGCACACCCAGAGTGCAATGGGTGAGCCTTGCCCTGGGAGAAGCACCTACATGATCATAGTATCTCACCTGGCAGGTAAGTAGGAGTTGGGCTAGAGCTGGGGAGGGTCGCTGCTCGGGTACCCCCCTGTCAAGTGAAGGAGATCCAACTGAGGCAGCACAAGGGAACTCTCGAAAGAGGAACAAGGCTAGAGGAAGATCTGAGACAAAGAAATCTGATTTTTACCAGAGTTGACCAGAAGAAAGCACAAACACAGTCCCCCACTACCACAAATAATGCAGTCAAGTTTCCCACATTTGGGGAAATCACAGGGGCAGCACACCCAGAGTGCAATGGGTGAGCCTTGCCCTGGGAGAAGCACCTTCCTGATCATAGTTTCTCACCTGGCAGGTAAGTAGGAGTTGAGCTAGAGCTGGGGAGGGTCGCTGCTCGGGCACCCCCCTGTCAAGTGAAGGAGATCCAACTGAGGCAGCACAAGGGAACTCTCGAAAGAAGAACAAGGCTAGAGGAAGATCTGAGACAAAGAAATCTGACTTTTACCAGAGCTGACCAGAGGAAAGCACAAACACAGTCCCCCTCTACCACAAATAATGCAGTCGAGTTTCCCACATTTGGGGAAATCACAGGGGTCATCATACCCAGAATGCAATGAATGAACCTCACCCTGGGAGAACAATCTTCATGACCATGATATCTCCTATGCAAAATAAGTATGATTTGGGATAGGGCTGGGGAGGGCCGCTGCTCAGGCACACCTCTGTCAAGTAAAGGCGATTCAACTGAGGCAGCACAAGGGAACTCTCATCTGGGGACAACAACTGCTGGGAGAACACATATTTTCAGATGAACATGGGAGGGCAGAAGGCTGCCTAATACTGAAGCACCCCCAAACAACAAACCAAATGCAACAACTAGTACAAGCATTCCTGGGGGAAGGCCTGCAGCAGATGGATTTGCATATGGTGATGTCATCCAAGCAGTGGGTCAAAATTGGCTTCAACCCTCGTCTGCATATGAAAAGAAAAAAGGGATGTGCAGGACATGGCGTCCTTTTGTGGCGCTTGGATGACCCTTAATTCTCATTAAACATCTCCACCCTCCTTCGGTGTGGGGCTCATGTTGGCTATTCCCCAGCCCCTGAAGCATTCAAGATGATTTCTTGCAGCAGCTGGGCACTGTAACAGCTCCAGAGCTGTTCTGTAAAGCATGTAAAAGGGTGTGGGCCCTGCAGCACTACCTGTAGTATGCATTGTGCTTTGGAAGGCACAAAGTAAGCAGACGGGAGAGGTCAGGATAGTGCGCAAGGGCATAGAAGGGAGCGGCTCAAGAAAAGAGAAGTGGAAACAGACAGCAAACTAGGCTGGAGAAAGACCTGGGACAAAGAGATCTGAATTATACGAGAGCCGACCAGAGGAAACACAAATTATGCAGTCAAGTTTCCCACATTTGGGGAAATCGCAGGAGCAGCACACCCAGAGTGCAATGGGTGAGCCTTGCCCTGGGAGAAGCACCTTCCTGATCATAGTATCTCACCTGGCAGGTAAGTAGGAGTTGGGCTAGAGCTGGGGAGGGTCGCTGCTCGGGCACCCCCCTGTCAAGTGAAGGAGATCCAACTGAGGCAGCACAAGGGAACTCTCGAAAGAAGAACAAGGCTAGAGGAAGATCTGAGACAAAGAAATCTGACTTTTACCAGAGCTGAGCAGAGGAAAGCACAAACACAGTCCCCCACTACCACAAATAATGCAGTCGAGTTTCCCACATTTGGGGAAATCACAGGGGTCAGCATACCCAGAATGCAATGAATGAACCTCACCCTGGGAGAACAATCTTCATGACCATGGTATCTCCTATGCAAAATAAGTATGATTTGGGATAGGGCTGGGGAGGGCCGCTGCTCAGGCACATCTCTGTCAAGTAAAGGAGATTCAACTGAGGCAGCACAAGGGAACTCTCATCTGGGGACAACAACTGCAGGGAGAACACATATTTTCAGATGAACATGGGAGGGCAGAAGGCTGCATAATACTGAAGCACCCCCAAACAACAAACCAAATGCAACAACTAGTGCAAGCATTCCTGGGGGAAGGCCTGCAGCAGATTGATTTGCATATGGTAATGCCATCCAAGCAGTGGGTCAAAGTTGGCTTCAACCCTCGTCTGCATATGAAAAGAGAAAAGGGGCGTGCAGGGCATGGCGGCCTTTTGCGGCGCTTGGGTGACCCTTAGTTCACATTAAACATCTCCACCCTCCTTCGGTGTGGGGCTCATGTTGGCAATGCCCCAGCCCCTGAAGCATTCAAGCTGATTTCTTGCAGCAGCTGGGTACTGTAACAGCTCCAGAGCTGCTCTGTGAGGCAAGTAAAAGGGTGTGGGCCCTGCAGCACTACCTGTAGTTTGCATTGTGTGTTGGAAGGCACAAAGTAAGCAGACGGGAGAAGTCAGGATAGTGCGCAAGGGCATAGAAAGGAGCGGCTCAAGAAAAGAGAAGTGGAAACAGACAGCAAACTAGGCTGGAGAGAGACCTGAGACAAAGAGATCTGAATTATACGAGAGACGACCAGGGGAAACACAAATTATGCAGTCAAGTTTCCCACATTTGGGGAAATCACAGGGGCAGCACACCCAGAGTGCAATGGGTGAGCCTTGCCCTGGGAGAAGCACCTACATGATCATAGTTTCTCACCTGGCAGGTAAGTAGGAGTTGGGCTAGAGCTGGGGAGGGTCGCTGCTCGGGTACCCCCCTGTCAAGTGAAGGAGATCCAACTGAGGCAGCACAAGGGAACTCTCGAAAGAGGAACAAGGCTAGAGGAAGATCTGAGACAAAGAAATCTGATTTTTACCAGAGTTGACCAGAAGAAAGCACAAACACAGTCCCCCACTACCACAAATAATGCAGTCGAGTTTCCCACATTTGGGGAAATCACAGGGGTCAGCATACCTAGAATGCAATGAATGAACCTCACCCTGGGAGAACAATCTTCATGACCATGGTATCTCCTATGCAAAATAAGTATGATTTGGGATAGGGCTGGGGAGGGCCGCTGCTCAGGCACATCTCTGTCAAGTAAAGGAGATTCAACTGAGGCAGCACAAGGGAACTCTCATCTGGGGACAACAACTGCAGGGAGAACACATATTTTCAGATGAACATGGGAGGGCAGAAGGCTGCCTAATACTGAAGCACCCCCAAACAACAAACCAAATGCAACAACTAGTGCAAGCATTCCTGGGGGAAGGCCTGCAGCAGATGGATTTGCATATGGTGATGTCATCCAAGCAGTGGGTCAAAGTTGGCTTCAACCCTCGTCTGCATATGAAAAGAAAAAAGGGATGTGCAGGGCATGGTGTCCTTTTGTGGCGCTTGGATGACCCCTCCTTCGGTGTGGGGCTCATGTTGGCTATGCCCCAGCCCCTGAAGCATTCAAGATGATTTCTTGCAGCAGCTGGGCACTGTAACAGCTCCAGAGTTGCTCTGTAAAGCATGTAAAAGGGTGTGGGCCCTGCAGCACTACCTGTAGTATGCATTGTGCGTTGGAAGGCACAAAGTAAGCAGACGGGAGAGGTCAGGATAGTGCGCAACTGCATAGAAGGGAGCGGCTCAAGAAAAGAGAAGTGGAAACAGACAGCAAACTAGGCTGGAGAAAGACCTGAGACAAAGAGATCTGAATTATATGAAAGCCGACCAGAGGAAACACAAATTATGCAGTCAAGTGTCCCACATTTGGGGAAATCGCAGGAGCAGCACACCCAGAGTGCAATGGGTGAGCCTTGCCCTGGGAGAAGCACCTTCCTGATCATAGTATCTCACCTGGCAGGTAAATAGGAGTTGGGCTAGAGCTGGGGAGGGTCGCTGCTCGTGCACCCCCCTGTCAAGTGAAGGAGATCCAACTGAGGCAGCACAAGGGAACTCTCGAAAGAAGAACAAGGTTAGAGGAAGATCTGAGACAAAGAAATCTGACTTTTACCAGAGCTGACCAGAGGAAAGCACAAACACAGTCCCCCACTACCACAAATAATGCAGTCGAGTTTCCCACATTTGGGGAAATCACAGGGGTCAGCATACCCAGAATGCAATGAATGAACCTCACCCTGGGAGAACAATCTTCATGACCATGGTATCTCCTATGCAAAAAAAGTATGATTTGAGATAGGGCTGGGGAGGGCCGCTGCTCAGGCACATCTCTGTCAAGTAAAGGAGATTCAACTGAGGCAGCACAAGGGAACTCTCATCTGGCGACAACAACTGCAGGGAGAACACATATTTTCAGATGAACATGGGAGGGCAGAAGGCTGCCTAATACTGAAGCACCCCCAAACAACAAACCAAATGCAACAACTAGTGCAAGCATTCCTGGGGGAAGGCCTGCAGCAGATTGATTTGCATATGGTAATGCCATCCAAGCAGTGGGTCAAAGTTGGCTTCAACCCTCGTCTGCATATGAAAAGAGAAAAGGGGCGTGCAGGGCATGGCGGCCTTTTGCGGCGCTTGGATGACCCCTAGTTCGCATTAAACACCTCCACCCTCCTTCGGTGTGGGGCTCATGTTGGCTATGCCCCAGCCCCTGAAGCATTCAAGCTGATTTCTTGCAGCAGCTGGGCACTGTAACAGCCCCAGAGCTGCTCTGTAAGGCAAGTAAAAGGGTGTGGGCCCTGCAGTACTACCTGTAGTTTGCATTGTGCATTGGAAAGCACAAAGTAAGCAGACGGGAGAAGTCAGGATAGTGCGCAAGGGCATAGAAGGGAGCGGCTCAAGAAAAGAGAAGTGGAAACAGACAGCAAACTAGGCTGGAGAGAGACCTGAGACAAAGAGATCTGAATTATACGAGAGCCGACCAGGGGAAACACAAATTATGCAGTCAAGTTTCCCACATTTGGGGAAATCGCAGGAGCAGCACACCCAGAGTGCAATGGGTGAGCCTTGCCCTGGGAGAAGCACCTTCATGATCATAGTATCTCACCTGGCAGGTAAGTAGGAGTTGGGCTAGAGCTGGGGAGGGTTGCTGCTCGGGTACCCCCCTGTCAAGTGAAGGAGATCCAACTGAGGCAGCGCAAGGGAACTCTAGAAAAAAGAACAAGGCTAGAGGAAGATCTGAGACAAAGAAATCTGACTTTTACCAGAGCTGACCAGAGGAAAGCACAAACACAGTCCCCCACTACCACAAATAATGCAGTCGAGTTTCCCACATTTGGGGAAATCATAGGGGTCAGCATACCCAGAATGCAATGAATGAACCTCACCCTGGGAGAACAATCTTCATGACCATGGTATCTCCTATGCAAAATAAGTATGATTTGGGATAGAGCTGGGGAGGGCCGCTGCTCAGGCACATCTCTGTCAAGTAAAGGAGATTCAACTGAGGCAGCACAAGGGAACTCTCATCTGGGGACAACAACTGCAGGGAGAACACATATTTTCAGATGAACATGGGAGGGCAGAAGGCTGCCTAATACTGAAGCACCCCCAAACAACAAACCAAATGCAACAACTAGTGCAAGCATTCCTGGGGGAAGGCCTGCAGCAGATGGATTTGCATATGGTGATGTCATCCAAGCAGTGGGTCAAAGTTGGCTTCAACCCTCGTCTGCATATGAAAAGAGAAAAGGGGTGTGCAGGGCATGGCGGCCTTTTGCGGCGCTTGGATGACCCCTAGTTCGCATTAAACACCTCCACCCTCCTTCGGTGTGGGGCTCATGTTGGCTATGCCCCAGCCGCTTAAGCATTCAAGCTGATTTCTTGCAGCAGCTGGGCACTGTAACAGCTCCAGAGCTGCTCTGTAAGGCAAGTAAAAGGGTCTCTGTGGTGCAATCAGTTAGTATGTACGGCTATTAACCAAAAGGTTGGTGGTTCAATCCCACCCAGGGACCTAATTGACCTTGTTATCAGATTTTGGTGATCTTTAAGTAGACAAGTCAAATTTCATACCCCCTGTTATGGTGTAGGGTACCTGGCCTTCTCTGATGTAATCAGAGTTAGATTTGATTCAGTGATTTTATAAAAACATCTAGGAAGCACAATTTAGCAGTGGGTTGCAGAGAAAAAGAAATATGCTGGCAAAAAAATCAAATTGCGTGATTAAACAGCTCTTCATTTTCTGGCTTTATTTTTGTGCTAACAAATTTGTTCTCTGAAAAGTGTCCACAAAGCCAAGTCTCTGATTAACACCTTTGTAGGGATGGTTTTTCACCTATTACTAAATTAAACTTGCTTCATTGGAAAGGCAGCAAGATGCATCCTCATTTCAATGTCTACTGAAATAATACAGGTTGACACCAGGAAACATTGACGCCACTGCATCCTTGCTGCTTTCTCATGTGGAAGTCTGTTTAATGTGAAAACAAGGTGATATCTAATTAGCACACAGGTAAGAAATTACGAAAATCTTTATTTAAGGGTGAAGATGTTTCTCACAAAATTGTTGCCCCAATGCATCATTGAAATTCAAGCTGGAAAGATGATTTTAATATATCACTTGTACATTTTGTATTGCTCTTCTGGTGACAATGTCGTTTTTTTTGTCAATTACCATTTTAATAATAGGGTAAAGAAAATTAAGTGGATTTTTGAAAGAAAACTATACTGTCAATATACTATTAAAACAAATTAAAATGGTAAAAGTTATTGTACTTTAAGTAAAAATAAAAGAGCAAAAATATCAATCCCAGTTTTGATTACTTAAATTAACAAAAAAAAAATGCATATAGCAAAGGATAGTTTCAATCTGCCTACCTCTGGGTTATGGGTCCAGCATGCTTCCATTGCAGTACTCTGCTGCACATGTAAGTGCAAGAGATCCTGAAGCACTCACTCATCATGGGAAAGTACCAATGTGTTTATTCATTGGTTGATGGAAGAAACATCTTACAAAAACTCTCCAGATTATTGACTTTTTAATGTTTTTCTAGGAAACGTTCTAGATGTATGCTTATTAGCCTTTGTCAGTATGTACTGTTTGCAAAGTGTCTCTGTGGCGCAATCGGTTAGTGTGTTCGGCTATTAACCAAAAGGTTGGTGGTTCAATCCCACCCAGCGACGTAATTGACCTTGTGATCAGATTTTGGTGATATTTAAGTAGACAAGTCAAAATTTCAAACCCACTCTTATTGTGTAGGGTACCTGGCCTTCTCTGATGTAATCAGAGTTAGATTTGATTCAGTGATTTTATAAAAAACAGCTAGGAAGCACAATTTAGCAGTGGGTTGCAGAGAAAAAAAATATGCTGGCAGAAAAATCCAATTGAGTGATTAAACAGCTCTTCATTTTCTGGCTTTATTTTTATGCTAACAAATTTGTTCTCTGAAAAGTGTCCACAAAGCCAAGTCTCTGATTAACACCTTTGTAAGGATGGTTTTTCACCTATTACTAAATTAAACTTGCTTCATTGGAAAGGCAGCAAGATGCATCCTCATTTCAATGTCTACTGAAATAATACAAGTTGACACCAGGAAACATTAACGCCACTGCATCCTTGCTGCTTTCTCATGTGGAAGTCTGTTTAATGTGAAAACAAGGTGATATCTAATTAGCACACAGGTAAGGAATTAAGAAAATCTTTATTTAAGGGTGAAGATGTTTCTCACAAAATTGTTGACCCAATGCATCATTGAAATTCAAGCTGGAAAGATGAATTTAATATATCACTTGTACATTTTGTATTGCTCTTCTGGTGACAATGTAGTTTGTTTTTGTCAATTACCATTTTAATAATAGGGTAAAGAAAATGAAGTGGATTTTTGAAAGAAAACAATACTGTCAATATACTATTAAAACAAATTAAAATGGTAAAAGTTATTGTACTTTAAGTAAAAATAAAAGAGACAAAATATCAATCCCAGTTTTGGATTACTTTAATTAACAAAAAAAAATGCATATAGCAGAGGATAGTTTCAATCTGCCTACCTCTGGGTTATGGGCCCAGCATGCTTCCATTGCAGTACTCTGCTGCACATGTAAGTGCAAGAGATCCTGAAGCACTCACTCATCATGGGAAAGTACCAATGTGTTTCTTCGTTGGTTGATGGAAGAAACATCTTACAAAAACTCTCCAGTTTATTGACTTTTTAAAGTTTTGCTAGGAAACGTTTTAGATGTATGCTTATTAGCCTTTGTCAGTATGGGCTTTTGCAAAGTGTCTCTGTGGCGCAATCAGTTAGTATGTACGGCTATTAACCAAAAGGTTGGTGGTTCAATCCCACCCAGGGACCTAATTGACCTTGTTATCAGATTTTGGTGATCTTTAAGTAGACAAGTCAAAATTTCAAACCCCCTGTTATGGTGTAGGGTACTTGGCCTTCTCTGATGTAATCAGAGTTAGATTTGATTCAGTGATTTTATAAAAACAGCTAGGAAGCACAATTTAGCAGTGGGTTGCAGAGAAAAAAAATATGCTGGCAGAAAAATCCAATTGAGTGATTAAACAGCTCTTTATTTTCTGGCTTTATTTTTATGCTAACAAATTTGTTCTCTGAAAAGTGTCCAAAAAGCCAAGTCTCTGATTAACACCTTTGTAAGGATGGTTTTTCACCTATTACTAAATTAAACTTGCTTCATTGGAAAGGCAGCAAGATGCATCCTCATTTCAATGTCTACTGAAATAATACAGGTTGACACCAGGAAACATTAACGCCACTGCATCCTTGCTGCTTTCTCATGTGGAAGTCTGTTTAATATGAAAACAAGGTGATATCTAATTAGCACACAGGTAAGGAATTAAGAAAATCTTTATTTAAGGGTGAAGATGTTTCTCACAAAATCGTTGCCCCAATGCATCATTGAAATTCAAGCTGGAAAGATGATTTTAATATATCACTTGTACATTTTGTATTGCTCTTCTGGTGACAATGTAGTTTGTTTTTGTCAATTACCATTTTAATAATAGGGTAAAGAAAATGAAGTGGATTTTTGAAAGAAAACAATACTGTCAATATACTATTAAAACAAATTAAAATGGTAAAAGTTATTGTACTTTAAGTAAAAATAAAAGAGCCAAAATATCAATCCCAGTTTTGGATTACTTTAATTAAGAAAAAAAAAATGCATATAGCAGAGGATAGTTTCAATCTGCCTACCTCTGGGTTATGGGCCCAGCATGCTTCCATTGCAGTACTCTGCTGCACATGTAAGTGCAAGAGATCCTGAAGCACTCACTCATCATGGGAAAGTACCAATGTGTTTCTTCGTTGGTTGATGGAAGAAACATTTTACAAAAACTCTCCAGATTATTGACTTTTTAAAGTTTTTCTAGGAAACGTTTTAGATGAATGCTTATTAGCCTTTGTCAGTATGAACTTTTGCAAAGTGTCTCTGTGGCGCAATCAGTTAGTATGTATGGCTATTAACCAAAAGGTTGGTGGTTCAATCCCACCCAGGGACCTAATTGACCTTGTTATCAGATTTTGGTGATCTTTAAGAAGACAAGTCAAATTTCATACCCCCTGTTATGGTGTAGGGTACCTGGCCTTCTCTGATGTAATCAGAGTTAGATTTGATTCAGTGATTTTATAAAAACATCTAGGAAGCACAATTTAGCAGTGGGTTGCAGAGAAAAAGAAATATGCTGGCAAAAAAATCAAATTGCGTGATTAAACAGCTCTTCATTTTCTGGCTTTATTTTTATGCTAACAAATTTGTTCTCTGAAAAGTGTCCACAAAGCCAAGTCTCTGATTAACACCTTTGTAAGGATGGTTTTTCACCTATTACTAAATTAAACTTGCTTCATTGGAAAGGCAGCAAGATGCATCCTCATTTCAATGTCTACTGAAATAATACAAGTTGACACCAGGAAACATTAACGCCACTGCATCCTTGCTGCTTTCTCATGTGGAAGTCTGTTTAATGTGAAAAACAAGGTGATATCTAATTAGCACACAGGTAAGGAATTAAGAAAATCTTTATTTAAGGGTGAAGATGTTTCTCACAAAATTGTTGACCTAATGCATCATTGAAATTCAAGCTGGAAAGATGAATTTAATATATCACTTGTACATTTTGTATTGCTCTTCTGGTGACAATGTAGTTTGTTTTTGTCAATTACCATTTTAATAATAGGGTAAAGAAAATTAAGTGGATTTTTGAAAGAAAACAATACTGTCAATATACTATTAAAACAAATTAAAATGGTAAAAGTTATTGTACTTTAAGTAAAAATAAAAGAGACAAAATATCAATCCCAGTTTTGGATTACTTTAATTAACAAAAAAAAATGCATATAGCAGAGGATAGTTTCAATCTGCCTACCTCTGGGTTATGGGCCCAGCATGCTTCCATTGCAGTACTCTGCTGCACATGTAAGTTCAAGAGATCCTGAAGCACTCACTCATCATGGGAAAGTACCAATGTGTTTATTCATTGGTTGATGGAAGAAACATCTTACAAAAACTCTCCAGATTATTGATTTTTTAATGTTTTTCTAGGAAACGTTCTAGATGTATGCTTATTAGCCTTTGTCAGTATGTACTGTTTGCAAAGTGTCTCTGTGGCGCAATCGGTTAGTGTGTTCGGCTATTAACCAAAAGGTTGGTGGTTCAATCCCACCCAGGGACGTAATTGACCTTGTGATCAGATTTTGGTGATATTTAAGTAGACAAGTCAAAATTTCAAACCCCCTCTTATTGTGTAGGGTACCTGGCCTTCTCTGATGTAATCAGAGTTAGATTTGATTCAGTGATTTTATAAAAAACAGCTAGGAAGCACAATTTAGCAGTGGGTTGCAGAGAAAAAAAATATGCTGGCAGAAAAATCCAATTGAGTGATTAAACAGCTCTTCATTTTCTGGCTTTATTTTTATGCTAACAAATTTGTTCTCTGAAAAGTGTCCACAAAGCCAAGTCTCTGATTAACACCTTTGTAAGGATGGTTTTTCACCTATTACTAAATTAAACTTGCTTCATTGGAAAGGCAGCAAGATGCATCCTCATTTCAATGTCTACTGAAATAATACAAGTTGACACCAGGAAACATTAACGCCACTGCATCCTTGCTGCTTTCTCATGTGGAAGTCTGTTTAATGTGAAAACACGGTGATATCTAATTAGCACACAGGTAAGGAATTAAGAAAATCTTTATTTAAGGGTGAAGATGTTTCTCACAAAATTGTTGACCCAATGCATCATTGAAATTCAAGCTGGAAAGATGAATTTAATATATCACTTGTACATTTTGTATTGCTCTTCTGGTGACAATGTAGTTTGTTTTTGTCAATTACCATTTTAATAATAGGGTAAAGAAAATGAAGTGGATTTTTGAAAGAAAACAATACTGTCAATATACTATTAAAACAAATTAAAATGGTAAAAGTTATTGTACTTTAAGTAAAAATAAAAGAGACAAAATATCAATCCCAGTTTTGGATTACTTTAATTAACAAAAAAAAATGCATATAGCAGAGGATAGTTTCAATCTGCCTACCTCTGGGTTATGGGCCCAGCATGCTTCCATTGCAGTACTCTGCTGCACATGTAAGTTCAAGAGATCCTGAAGCACTCACTCATCATGGGAAAGTACCAATGTGTTTCTTCGTTGGTTGATGGAAAAAACATCTTACAAAAACTCTCCAGATTATTGACTTTTTAAAGTTTTTCTCGGAAACGTTTTAGATGAATGCTTATTAGCCTTTGTCAGTATGAACTTTTGCAAAGTGTCTCTGTGGCGCAATCAGTTAGTATGTACGGCTATTAACCAAAAGGTTGGTGGTTCAATCCCACCCAGGGACCTAATTGACCTTGTTATCAGATTTTGGTGATCTTTAAGTAGACAAGTCAAAATTTCAAACCCCCTGTTATGGTGTAGGGTACCTGGCCTTCTCTGATGTAATCAGAGTTAGATTTGATTCAGTGATTTTATAAAAACAGCTAGGAAGCACAATTTAGCAGTGGGTTGCAGAGAAAAAAAATATGCTGGCAGAAAAATCCAATTGAGTGATTAAACAGCTCTTTATTTTCTGGCTTTATTTTTATGCTAACAAATTTGTTCTCTGAAAAGTGTCCACAAAGCCAAGTCTCTGATTAACACCTTTGTAAGGATGGTTTTTCACCTATTACTAAATTAAACTTGCTTCATTGGAAAGGCAGCAAGATGCATCCTCATTTCAATGTCTACTGAAATAATACAGGTTGACACCAGGAAACATTAACGCCACTGCATCCTTGCTGCTTTCTCATGTGGAAGTCTGTTTAATGTGAAAACAAGGTGATATCTAATTAGCACACAGGTAAGGAATTAAGAAAATCTTTATTTAAGGGTGAAGATGTTTCTCACAAAATCGTTGCCCCAATGCATCATTGAAATTCAAGCTGGAAAGATGATTTTAATATATCACTTGTACATTTTGTATTGCTCTTCTGGTGACAATGTAGTTTGTTTTTGTCAATTACCATTTTAATAATAGGGTAAAGAAAATTAAGTGGATTTTTGAAAGAAAACAATACTGTCAATATACTATTAAAACAAATTAAAATGGTAAAAGTTATTGTACTTTAAGTAAAAATAAAAGAGACAAAATATCAATCCCATTTTTAATTACTTTAATTAACAAACAAAAAAATGCATATAGCAGAGGATAGTTTCAATCTGCCTACCTCTGGGTTATGGGCCCAGCATGCTTCCATTGCTGTACTCTGCTGCACATGTAAGTGCAAGATATCCTGAAGAACTCACTCATCATGGGAAAGTACCAATGTGTTTCTTCGTTGGTTGATAGAAGAAACATCTTACAAAAATTCTCCAGATTATTGATTTTTTTAAGTTTTTCTAGGAAACGTTTTAGATGAATGCTTATTAGCATTTGTCAGTATGTACTTTTGCAAAGTGTCTCTGTGGCGCAATCAGTTAGTGTGTACGGCTATTAACCAAAAGGTTGGTGGTTCAATCCCACCCAGGGACGTAATTGACCTTGTTATCAGTTTTTGGTGATCTTTAAGTAGACAAGTCAAATTTCATACCCCCTGTTATGGTGTAGGGTACCTGGCCTTCTCTGATGTAATCAGAGTTAGATTTGATTCAGTGATTTTATAAAAACATCTAGGAAGCACAATTTAGCAGTGGGTTGCAGAGAAAAAGAAATATGCTGGCAAAAAAATCAAATTGCGTGATTAAACAGCTCTTCATTTTCTGGCTTTATTTTTATGCTAACAAATTTGTTCTCTGAAAAGTGTCCACAAAGCCAAGTCTCTGATTAACACCTTTGTAGGGATGGTTTTTCACCTATTACTAAATTAAACTTGCTTCATTGGAAAGGCAGCAAGATGTATCCTCATTTCAATGTCTACTGAAATAATACAGGTTGACACCAGGAAACATTAACGCCACTGCATCCTTGCTGCTTTCTCATGTGGAAGTCTGTTTAATGTGAAAACAAGGTGATATCTAATTAGCACACAGGTAAGGAATTAAGAAAATCTTTATTTAAGGGTGAAGATGTTTCTCACAAAATTGTTGACCCAATGCATCATTGAAATTCAAGCTGGAAAGATGATTTTAATATATCACTTGTACATTTTGTATTGCTCTTCTGGTGACAATGTAGTTTGTTTTTGTCAATTACCATTTTAATAATAGGGTAAAGAAAATGAAGTGGATTTTTGAAAGAAAACAATACTGTCAATATACTATTAAAACAAATTAAAATGGTAAAAGTTATTGTACTTTAAGTAAAAATAAAAGAGACAAAATATCAATCCCAGTTTTGGATTACTTTAATTAACAAAAAAAAAATGCATACAGCAGAGGATAGTTTCAATCTGCCTACCTCTGGGTTATGGGCCCAGCATGCTTCCATTGCAGTACTCTGCTGCACATGTAAGTTCAAGAGATCCTGAATCACTCACTCATCATGGGAAAGTACCAATGTGTTTCTTCGTTGGTTGATGGAAGAAACATCTTACAAAAACTCTCCAGATTATTGACTTTTTAAAGTTTTTCTAGGAAACGTTTTAGATGAATGCTTATTAGCCTTTGTCAGTATGGACTTTTGCAAAGTGTCTCTGTGGCGCAATCAGTTAGTATGTACGGCTATTAACCAAAAGGTTGGTGGTTCAATCCCACCCAGGGACCTAATTGACCTTGTTATCAGATTTTGGTGATCTTTAAGTAGACAAGTCAAAATTTCAAACCCCCTGTTATGGTGTAGGGGTACCTGGCCTTCTCTGATGTAATCAGAGTTAGATTTGATTCAGTGATTTTATAAAAACATCTAGGAAGCACAATTTAGCAGTGGGTTGCAGAGAAAAAGAAATATGCTGGCAAAAAAATCAAATTGCGCGATTAAACAGCTCTTCATTTTCTGGCTTTATTTTTATGCTAACAAATTTGTTCTCTGAAAAGTGTCCACAAAGCCAAGTCTCTGATTAACACCTTTGTCACGCGTAGCCACAGGCACCACAATAGGTTGGTTCATATGAAAAGATGAGACCACTTTTGGTAGGAATTGAGGACGGGTCTGCAATTCCGCTCTATCCACATGGAATACCAAATATGGGCTTTTATGTGACAAAGCCGCTAATTCCGACACTCGCCTAGCCGAAGCCAAGGCTAATAACATGACCACCTTCCATGTGAGATATTTTAACTCCACTGTTTTAAGTGGTTCAAACCAGTGTAATTTTAGAAAACTTAACACCACGTTAAGGTCCTAAGGTGCCACCGGAGGCACAAAAGGAGGCTGAATATGCAGCACTCCTTTTACAAAAGTCTGAACTTCTGGAAGAGAAGCCAATTCTTTTTGAAAGAAAATGGATAAGGCCGAAATCTGGACCTTAATAGAGCCTAATTTTAGGCCCAAATTCACTCCAGTTTGTAGGAAGTGAAGGAAACGGCCCAGATGGAATTCTTCCGTAGGAGCATTCCTGGCCTCACACCAAGAAACATAATTTCGCCATATACGGTGTAATGTTTTAACGTTACATCCTTCCTAGCCTTTATCAGCGTAGGGATGACCTCAACCGGAATGCTAGGATCCGGCATTCAACCGCCATGCCGTCAAACGCAGCCGCGGTAAGTCTTGGAACAGACAGGGCCCCTGATGCAACAGGTCCTGTCTTAGAGGGAGAGGCCACAGATCTTCTGTGAGCATTTCCTGCAGATCCGGATACCAGGTCCTCCGTGGCCAATCTGGAACAATGAGGATTGTTCTCACTCCTCTTTGTCTTATTATCCTCAACACCTTGGGTATGAGAGGAAGAGGAGGAAATACATAGACCGACCGGAACACCCACGGTGTCACTAGGGCGTCTACAGCTACTGCCTGAGGGTCTCTTGACCTTGCGCAATACCTCTGTAGCTTTTTGTTGAGCCGGGACGGCATCATGTCTATCTGTGGCAGTTCCCACCGACTTGTAATCTGTGCAAAGACTTCCTGATGAAGTCCCCACTCTCCCGGATGTAGGTCGTGTCTGCTGAGGATGTCTGCTTCCCAGTTGTCCACTCCCGGAATGAACACTGCTGACAGTGCGCTTGCGTGATTCTCCACCCAGCGAAGAATTCTGGTGGCTTGTGCCATCGCCACTCTGCTTCTTGTGCCGCCTTGGCGGTTTACATGAGCCACTGCGGTGACGTTGTCTGACTGGATCAGAACCGGTTGGTCGCAAAGTAAGGTCTCCGCTTGACGTAGGGCATTGTATATGGCCCTTAGTTCCAGGATGTTGATGTGAAGACAAGTCTCTTGACTTGACCAAAGACCTTGGAAATTTCTTCCCTGTGTGACTGCTCCCCAACCTTGGAGGCTTGCGTCTGTGGTCACCAGGATCCAGCCCTGAATGCTGAATCTGCGTCCCTCGAGAAGGTGAGCACTCTGCAGCCACCACAAGAGTGATACCCTGACCCTGGGGGACAGGGTGATCAACCAGTGCATCTGTAAATGTGACCCGGACCACTTGTCCAGTAGGTCCCATTGGAAAGTCCTCGCATGGAACCTGCCGATTGGAATGGCCTCGTATGATGACACCATCTTTCCCAGGACTCGAGTGCAGTGATGCACTGACACCTGTTTTGGTTTCAATAGGTTCCTGACAAGAGTCATGAGTTCCTGGGCCTTTTCTATCAGGAGATAAACCCTCTTCTGGTCTGTGTCCAGAATCATGCCCAAGAAAGACAGACGAGTAGTAGGAATCAACTGCGACTTCGGGATATTGAGAATCCAGCCGTGTTGCTGTAACACTTTCAGTGAAAGTGATACGCTGTTCAGCAACTGCTCTCTTGATCTCGCTTTTATGAGATCGCCCAAGTACGGGATAATTGTGACACCTTGCTTGCACAGGAGCACCATCATTTCCGCCATTACCTTGGTGAAAATTCTCAGGGCCATGGAGAGACCAAACAGCAACGTCTGAAATTGGCAATGACAGTCCTGTACCGCAAATCTGAGTTACGCCTGATGAGGTGGATAAATGGGGACATGAAGGTATGCATCCTGTACACAAATGCGGACAACAGGTGTCAAGCCGTGTGTTGCCTTTGTCAAGCTGTAATAAGTAGGGATAAGGACGTTAACCACCTCGGAACATCCTCCCTTATATGTCACCTGCAGCGCATTCATCATAAGTCAGTGACAAGTTCAAAAACTTTGGATGACAGCGGAAGCAGTCCACTAACCACTAAATCCCTTCCTCTTGTAACCAAGCTCCTGCAAACCACACCACCAACTCCCTCAGTGTCAATTTCCTCCTTAGACAGGAGAGCCAATAGTCCTGCAGGCCATGTCACTGGCAACTCTGACGAGTCCTCTCCTGCCTGGGATTCCTCCGATGCATCCTTGAGTGTAACGCCTACTGCTGCTGGCGCTGCTGTTGTTGCTGCTGGGAGTCGATCGTCATCCCAGAGGGGAAGTCGGAAGACCACTTGTACTTCTTCCAGTAAGCAATTGACTGTCCAACAGTCCTTTGCGAGGAAGATGAAATATCACAGCAGTCATCCTGCTGCAAAGCGGATAACTCAGGTCTGGGTGGTGAGAAACGTGGTTCCGGTATCCATCGTTAATTTAGAGGCAACTAGAGACTTGATTGAGGTACTGTGTCCCCGGTACCAAATACCCTCTAGGTTCCATTTCTCTAGGCAGGCGATACCGAAAATGTACACAGACCTCAGAAAAAGAGTCACCAGTGTCCTAAAAAATGCAGTTGTACCCAATGTCCACTTGTCTGTGGTTAAGTGGAGCAGGGCAGACTCAGGACTATATGACTGTGACAGCCCACTGGGTAGATGTATTGCCTCCCGCAGCAAGAACAGCAGCGGCGGCACCAGTAGCAGCATCTCGCAATTGCCAACTCGTTCCTAGGCAGGCTACGCTTTGTATCACCGCTTTCCATAAGAGGCACACAGCTGACAACCTCTTACGGAAACTGAGGAACATCATCGCAGAATGGCTTACCCCAATTTGACTCTCCTGAGGATATGTGACATCGGACAACGCCACCAATATTGTGCGTGCATTACATCTGGGCAAATTCCAGCACGTCCCATGTTTTGCACATACATTGAACTTGGTGGTGCAGAATTATTTAAAAAACGACAGGGGCGTGCAAGAGATGCTGTCGGTGGCCCGAAGAATTGCGGGCCACTTTCTGCCTTCAGCCACCGCATGCCGAAGACTGGAGCACCACCAAACATTCCTGAACCTGCCCTGCCATCATCTGAAGCAAGAGGTGGTAACGAGGTGGAATTCAACCCTCTATATGCTTCAGAGGATGGAGGAGCAGCAAAAGGCCATTCAAGCCTATACATCTGCCCACGATATAGGCAAAGGAGGGGGAATGCACCTGACTCAAGCGCAGTGGAGAATGATTTCAACGTTGTGCAAGGTTCTGCAACCCTTTGAACTTTCCACACGTGAAGTCAGTTCAGACACTGCCAGCCTGAGTCAGGTTATTCCCCTCATCAGGCTTTTGCAGAAGAAGCTGGAGACATTGAAGGAGGAGCTAAAACAGAGCGATTCAACTAGGCATGTGGGACTTGTGGATGGAGCCCTTAATTTGCTTAACCAGGATTCAATCTGTTGAAATCAGAGCACTACATTTTGGCCGCCGTGCTCGATCCTAGATTTAAAACCTACATTGTATCTCTCTTTCCGGCAGACACAAGTCTGCAGAGGTTCAAAGACCTGCTGGTGAGAAAATTGTCAAGTCAAGCGGAACGTGACCCGTCAACAGCTCCTCCTTCACATTCTACCGCAACTGGGGGTGCGAGGAAAAGGCTAAGAATTCCGAGCCCACCCGCTGGCGGTGATGCAGGGCAGTCTGGAGTGAGTGCTGACATCTGGTCCAGACTGAAGGACCTGGCAACGATTACTGACATGTCGTCTACTGTCACTGCATATGATTCTGTCACCTTTGAAAGAATGGTGGAGAAAAAGAGGCAATTTGGAGGCCCTTGCACAAACTGGCTTTATTCTACTTAAGTTGCCCTCCCTCCAGTGTGTACTCCGAAAGAGTGTTTAGTGCGGCCGCTCACCTTGTCAGCAATCGGCGTACAAGGTTACTTCCAGAAAATGTGGAGAAGATGATGATCATCAAAATTAATTATAATCAATTCCTCCGTGGAGACATTCACCAGCAATTGCCTCCAGAAAGTACACAGGGATCTGAGATGGTGGATTCCAGTGGGGACGAATTAATAATCTGTGAGGAGGGGGATGTACACAGTGAAAGGGGTGAGGAATCGGAGGATGATGAGGTGGACATCTTGCCTCTGTAGAGCCAGTTTGTGCAAGGAGAGATTGATTGATTCTTTTTTGGTGGGGGCCCAAACCAACCAGTCATTTCAGTCAGTCGTGTGGCAGACCCTGTCGCTGAAATGATGGGTTCGTCAATGTTTTTCTTTTCAATCTAAGCCCCTGCAGTTTTCTGTAAGCATCTGCTTCGCTATGATGATCAACAAGTCACAAGGGAAAACACTCAGGGCTGGAGGCGTAGATCTTAGGACCAGCTGCTACAAGCATGGCAGAGGTGTCACTATCACTGGTGACACCCAGAGAGGCGGCGAGGGAGATTGTAATGCAGTGCGCGCAGATAAGCAGCGCAATGGTAAAAAGGAGGCATGGTCTCATAGGTAGGGGCGTGGCCTGAATCACCATTTTGTTGCTGCGGGTATCCCGGGGGTTGGGGGCTGTACCCGGGGACTAGTGTGTGAGTGGTGCTGGCTCCTGCACAGTGACAGAAACTGGGTGTTGCACGTAATGTCACAGTGAAACACCCATATTCTGTCACTGAAGAAGAGCCGGCACTTTGGTGTCACCCCACTTGGCGGGTGACACTCGGGTGTGTGCCGCAACCCCGTTGTGATGCCACTGACCCATGGGAAGCTTTACGTGGCTTACCCATGTGTTAGTAGCCCCAAGCATCTTTTGTGTTAGTCCCTGAAGAAAAACTTCAAATATTGTTTACAATTTTGTAATCAATGGCCTAATTCAGTAAGGATTGCAAATTCTGCTAAGTAACAGAATTTGCAATCCTTTGGTTCGCATGCTGGGGCCACCCATCACAGGGCATGGCCACCCAGCATGCCGCCTCCCTTCTTGACCACGCTGAAATTGCAGTCTCAGTGCAGTTCAGCGTGATCATAAAAAATGGGTTAGCCTCCTGTTGGTGCAGACTGTACGTGTGCGCAGGAAGCCGCCACCATTTTTGTGATCGCAACGGCTGCATGTGATGTCATGCAGCCGCTCTGACCACGCCTCCTGTTTCTCCGTTGAAGCCCTGCCCCCGCACCGCTCCATCTCCGACTTTGAAATGGAGTGTTGCTGACCCCCCCCCCCCACACCGATTGACAGTCACAGAAAATGCAGGCGCATGCGTATGCTCTTAGCAATTTTTGCAGTTGGATTGCTTATTGTGATTGCAATCCAACCTGAATCAGGCTCTATTACCTATCACAATGCACTGCAGGTAGTACAAAATGGGGTTAATATAGGAGAAAAACCCCCAGAGCTGTGCTCCTTAACTGTCCCTGGTGGCTAGTGGAGCGGCTGCCCAGTAATCAGTGTCCACGCCAGTGCGCACACGGCCCGCCCCCTACTGCCACGCTGGATCACGGTATAGTGTGGGCACAGAAGCCCCTTACCTCCCTTTCATCAGCGGCCTCGTGATCCCGGAGGGCGGTGTGTGTGTGACTGACCTTAGGAAGAAACCGGAGCCTCCGCTGCAGTGACCCAGCAACCAGGGCACGGGAGTATACTGCGCCGCTGGGAGTGATGGAGCTGCAGTAAAGATGTCTATTAGACCTAGCCTGCTGCAGCCCTTGTACATTCTTATAAAAAAAGTTCTTCTTTTCTTGTCAAAATTAATAGCTAAGTATAGGCTGCCTGAGGCAGCCCCCTGTTAAGTGTCCTGCTACTGAAGGCACCAACTACAAACTGAGCTCCCTGTTCATGGAAGCGAGGTTATAGAGCAGGGGGCGCTGAGCATCTTGGGAACAGTCAAAAGCTTTGAGCCTGTTGGTGCCTCAGATCAAGATCCTACTCTACACCCCAATGTGAATCCTTGTGGAGTCCAGTGTACCCCACAGAAGAAATGAATGTGTCACACCCATTGGCAGCAACATTAGAATAGCTGCTGATGGGCACAATTGAGAAAGAAGGGGGGAAAACATTTGAATCCAGCACATATATGTAATTTGAATATGTAATTTGTACCTTCCTACTTTAAAATGTAATGGATGAACCTCACCCTGTGAGAACTATCTTCATGAACAAGAGATCTCATATGCAAGATAAGTATGTGTTGGCAGAGGCGCTCACTGGGCAGAGATGCTGATCGCATCTCTGGCATGTGCCGGTGCACTGCGGCACCAGCACACACACACACACTTCAGACCTGATCTCCTGTTGTGTGAATATGCACAGCAGAGATCAGGTCTGAATTAGGCCCTATATACAGCTGTCAGTAAGGCAGGGATCTGCTGCTGCCAGTGAGGCAGGGATGTGCTGCTGTCAGTGAAGCAGTGATCTGCTGCTGCCAGTGAGGCAGGGATCTGCTGCTGCCAGTGAGGCAGGGATGTGCTGCTATAAGTGAGGCAGGTATGTGCTGCTGTCAATGAGGCAGGGATGTGCTGCTGTCAGTGAAGCAGGGATGTGCTGCTGTCAGCGAGGCAGTGATCTGCTGCCCACTATCTCCCTATCACCCCTGCCTGAGTCACACACTTTCCCTGTCACCCCTGCCCCAGTTACCCACTATCTCCCAGTCACCGCTGCCTCAGTTAACCACTATACCTGCGACCCCTGCCTCAGTCACCCACTATACCAGTCACCCCTGCTTTAGTCACCCACTATCTCTGTCACCCCTGCCTCAGTCAACCACTATCTCCATATCACCCCTACCTCAGTCACCCACTATCCCTGTCACCTCTGCCTCAGTCACCCACTGTCACCCTATCACCCCTGCCTCAGTCACCCACTATCCCTGTCACCCCTGCCTCAGTCTCCTACTGTCCCTGTCACCCCTGCCACAGTCATCCACTATATCCCTATCACCCCTGCCTTAGTCACTGACTATCTCCCAGTCACCCCGGCCTCAGTCACCCACTATCTCCCAGTCATACATGCTTCAGTCACCCACTATCTCCCAGTCATCCCTGCCTCAGTCACCTACTGACACCAGTGCAGACATTTCTGCTGCGGCCTCTCCACTCTCCAGCGTGAACGTACTGACGACTGAGGAAATCCGCTTCCCAGTTGAGGACTCCGGGAATGAACACTGCCGATATTGCTGGCAGATGACGTTCTACCCAACTGAGGATTTTTGATACTTCCAGCTTTGCCATGCAATTTCGAGTGCCGCCTTGATGATTTGTGTACACTACCGTGGTGTCGTTGTCCGATTGTACTTGAACAGGCCTGTTCTGTACTAGATGTAACAGAGAGAGAAAAAGTATGACTCTTGTTGGGGCGCACTCTTGTTGTATCGTGTTGTCTAATGATTAGTGATGTGTATAAAAATAGTCAATTCTTTATTTCTTCTCTTAAAATAAATGGGAACTCAGCACAAAGCAAGAATCAATGTTGAAATTTAACATAAATGAATATTAGCATTCCAGGAATAGGACAATCTCTAGAAAAAATTAGGAATGTTCAGATCTTGTTTATCCTTGGATAAATGCATATTGGAAGATAGCTACGTACCATGCTGCTTCCGTCTGCCAAAGATCTGTACAAACTGTGTTTGTATTAATAGAGCCCTAAATAGGGATGATTTCAGGCGAGGGACCACCCCCCTGACTGAGATCTAACCCTAATGGTTCAAGTTCGTCTTGGAGAAAATTGCATAAGATAAATCAAGTTGAGATCTGGACGCAGTGAAATGATGGGAATGAGTGAAAGTGGTGATCCTGCTGTTAGTGTTATTTCACAGGAAGTGAAGCCTTCCTACTGCACTGGGTATTCCCTAGTGGTCGCCCAACTAGGTACTGACCTAGCCCACCTCCGTTTAGCTTCCAAGATCGGACGAGATTGGGCATAAGCGGAGGGGTATGGTCGTAGAAAGATTTGTCCTGTGCCACTAATGAGAGTGCACCGAAACAGAAAATGGGCTACCTTGCGAGAAGGGAGTGGAAAAAAGGCATGGGGGAAAAAAGAAAAAGAAAAAGAATAGATCTTGAAAGCGTGAATCTGCTGTCCTCGTTAGACAGGAGAGCCGTGTCTCCTGGGGGACACGGTCACCTGAATCGTGGATGAGAGTTCACGGAAAGAGGGAATGATTGAAAAAAATGGGAAAGAGAGAAAAAAACAAGGAAAGGAAAAAAGGATTTGCATGAATATGAAAAACACTACAATGAATATTGCAATATTGAACAAGAACCAATCATGCTATATAAATGAAAAGATTTTTTAAGGATATTAGTGATAAGGATATTGTAGCAGGAGGAACTGAGATATAGAAGTACCCCCTGCGTATGGTCACTTTATAGGCGGAGGACCTGGTGCAAGATCACACACCACTACTGGTCCCAACTGTATACCTTAGGTTGTATAATGGAGTGCCAGTTATTGAAAAAAACCTTAATAATCAATTTTCAGCACAAAAGGTCATACGTCCAGGGATATATTGTGTTATCATAATATTAGTCTTTAGAACCATATGCAATTTTTCAATTTTCAAAACAATAAATCATACTTGTGAAACCATATTTGGTTTCAGTCTTAAGAACCATATGCAATTTATCAGAAAAACATGATATATATATACAGAACTCAGAAGGGGTTGTACCAGAGTGAAACCATGAAAAAACACAGTTTGAGATATTTGAAACAGATTTGACTGCGGAACCATACACAAATTGTTTTCTATGTGTATCTCTGTGTGTACCTGAGGATACCTGCATACACTGCAAACAGCTGCTCCATGGAAGTGAACAAGCCCGTTACCGGGTGAAACGCGTCTTCCCCTTTCTCCTGCGGGCTCCTCTCCTACCTGAAGACTGCATGGGTGATATCTGACATTTACCTGCACTAACAAACGTTTTTTTTGGCTATAATCAAAAATATCACTAGCCTAAGTGAGACTCCATTTTGTATATTGCCATCTGATTGATTTTTCCAGGGGCATTATAACTCAGCCTCAAGTGATCTATAATTGTAATCTGTTTACTACTAGCCAGGTAAAACTCTTCACACAGTGTATGCAGGTATCCTCAGGTACACACAGAGATACACATAGAAAACAATTTGTGTATGGTTCCGCAGTCAAATCTGTTTCAAATATCTCAAACTGTGTTTTTTCATGGTTTCACTCTGGTACAACCCCTTCTGAGTTCTGTATATATATATCATGTTTTTCTGATAAATTGCATATGGTTCTTAAGACTGAAACCAAATATGGTTTCACAAGTATGATTTATTGTTTTGAAAATTGAAAAATTGCATATGGTTCTAAAGACTAATATTATGATAACACAATATATCCCTGGACGTATGACCTTTTGTGCTGAAAATTGATTATTAAGGTTTTTTTCAATAACTGGCACTCCATTATACAACCTAAGGTATACAGTTGGGACCAGTAGTGGTGTGTGATCTTGCACCAGGTCCTCCGCCTATAAAGTGACCATACGCAGGGGGTACTTCTATATCTCAGTTCCTCCTGCTACAATATCCTTATCACTAATATCCTTAAAAAATCTTTTCATTTATATAGCATGATTGGTTCTTGTTCAATATTGCAATATTCATTGTAGTGTTTTTCATATTCATGCAAATCCTTTTTTCCTTTCCTTGTTTTTTTCTCTCTTTCCCATTTTTTTCAATCATTCCTTCTTTCCGTGAACTCTCATCCACGATTCAGGTGACCGTGTCCCCCAGGAGACACGGCTCTCCTGTCTAACGAGGACAGCAGATTCACGCTTTCAAGATCTATTCTTTTTCTTTTTCTTTTTTCCCCCATGCCTTTTTTCCACTCCCTTCTCGCAAGGTAGCCCATTTTCTGTTTCGGTGCACTCTCATTAGTGGCACAGGACAAATCTTTCTACGACCATACCCCTCCGCTTATGCCCAATCTCGTCCGATCTTGGAAGCTAAACGGAGGTGGGCTAGGTCAGTACCTAGTTGGGCGACCACTAGGGAATACCCAGTGCAGTAGGAAGGCTTCACTTCCTGTGAAATAACACTAACAGCAGGATCACCACTTTCACTCATTCCCATCATTTCACTGCGTCCAGATCTCAACTTGACTTATCTTATGCAATTTTCTCCAAGACGAACTTGAACCATTAGGGTTAGATCTCAGTCAGGGGGGTGGTCCCTCGCCTGAAATCATCCCTATTTAGGGCTCTATTAATACAAACACAGTTTGTACAGATCTTTGGCAGACGGAAGCAGCATGGTACGTAGCTATCTTCCAATATGCATTTATCCAAGGATAAACAAGATCTGAACATTCCTAATTTTTTCTAGAGATTGTCCTATTCCTGGAATGCTAATATTCATTTATGTTAAATTTCAACATTGATTCTTGCTTTGTGCTGAGTTCCCATTTATTTTAAGAGAAGAAATAAAGAATTGACTATTTTTATACACATCACTAATCATTAGACAACACGATACAACAAGAGTGCGCCCCAACAAGAGTCATACTTTTTCTCTCTCTGTTACATTTAGCCTTCCCTTTGACTCTGGGCGCACCGCCATATGGACAGATGGGAATAATGAATATTTAAATATTACTGTCCGATTTTTGGTTTAAGTATCATAATTTTTTACATATCCAAATAGGCCGGTGCAGGACAAACCTTTCTCTTTTTTTCAAACTGTTCTGTACTAGAGGCAGGGCCAGTGTCAATGAATTGAACACTGCCCGCAATTCCAGAATGTTAATCGGGAGGAGAGATTCCTCCCTGGTCCACCGATGGTGAAGGGTCGTCATCACGGCCATGACCTTGGTGAATTTCCGAGGTGCCGTGGCCAAACCAGAAGGCAGGACCTGAAATCCAAAAACTAACCAGGCACAACACTGCTTAGCTTCCAACATCAGATGAGATTGGACATATCCAGTGTGATGCGGCTGTAGATGATTTTTGCTGTTTCTAACTTCTACTTCTAACTACTGGTACATCAATGAATAAGTTTCAAAATATAATGCATCAAGAGAACGGTGTTGGTAGTATAAAACTACCTACAGCACCTGGTATTCCCAGGTGGTCTCACATCCAAGAACAAACCAGGCCTAAAATCAGGTGATATTGGGCATATACAGTGTGGTGTGGCTGTAGATGAGCTTAGTGGTTTCTGTTAGAGTTCTTCTACTTCTAACTACTCGTACATAAATGAGTAAGCAGCCGATTTATTAAACCTGGTGAAATGATAATTTGCATGGTGATAAAGTACCAGCCAGTCAGCTCCTAATTGCCATGTCACAGGCTGGGTTTGAAAAATGACAGTTAGGAGCTGACTGGCTGGTACTTTATCACCTTGCACTTTATCAGTTCACCAGGCTTAATAGATCTGCCCCAATGTTTCAAAATGGAATGCATCAAGAGAACGGTGTTGGTAGTATAAAACTACCTACAGCACCTGGTATTCCCAGGTGGTCTCACATCCAAGAACAAACCAGGCCTAAAATCAGGTGATATTGGGCATATACAGTGTGGTGTGGCTGTAGATGAGCTTAGTGGTTTCTGTTAGAGTTCTTCTACTTCTAACTACTCGTACATAAATGAGTAAGCAGCCGATTTATTAAACCTGGTGAAATGATAATTTGCATGGTGATAAAGTACCCGCCAATCAGCTCCTAATTGCCATGTCACAGGCTGGGTTTGAAAAATGACAGTTAGGAGCTGACTGGCTGGTACTTTATCACCTTGCACTTTATCAGTTCACCAGGCTTAATAGATCTGCCCCAATGTTTCAAAATGGAATGCATCAAGAGAACGGTGTTAGTATTGTAAAAATACACACAGCTCCTGGTATTTCCTTATGGTCTCCCATCCAAGTACTAAAACCAGGACCAACACTGCTCAGCTTCCATGATCAGGAGAGATTGGGCAAATCCAGTGTGCTGTGGCTGTAGATGAGCTGGTGGTTTCTGTTAGAGCTCTTCTACTTCTAACTTCTGGTACATAAAAGAATACATGTAAAAATTAAATGTACCAAGAAAATGGTGTTGGTAGTTTAAAAACACCTAAAGAATCTGATACTACCAAGCAGTCTCCCATCCATGTATTAACAAAGTCCAATACTGCTTTGCTTCAAAAATCAAATGAGATTGGGCATATCCAGTGTGGTGTGGCTTTAGATAAGCTTTGTGGTTTCTGTTAGAGCTCTTCTACTTCTAACTACTGGTACATTAATGAATATGTATAAGGTTGTAGTTTATCCAATATGCCTTTACTACCTTACCTTTCAACCCCCCCTCCCTCCCCTCTTCTCCTTATAGCTTCCTTAGTTCTCTCCTCCTCGTGTGTGCGTTATTTGTTTTCTCATACGTCCTAGAGGATGCTGGGGTCACATTAAGAACCATGGGGTATAGACGGGATCCGCAGGAGACATGGGCACTTTAAGACTTTCAAAGGGTGTGAACTGTCTCCTCCCTCTATGCCCCTCCTCCAGACTCCAGTTTTAGTATTGTGCGCAGTGATACTGGATGCACTACAGGGGAGCTCTACTGAGTTTCTCTGAAAAGACTTGTTAGTTTTTTTTATTTTCAGGGAGGCTGCTGGCAACAGTCTCCCTGCTTCGTGGGACTTAGGGGAGAGAAGTATGACCAACTTCTAGTGAGTTAAATGGCTCTGCTTCAGGCTGACAGGACACCATTAGCTCCTGAGGGTGCTGATCGCTGGGTACGCCTAGATGCACACTCCCGCAGCCTGCCGTCACCCCCTTACAGAGCCAGAAGACATGTGAGTAGCAGAAGAACAGAAGACTTCTTCTTCAGTGACGGCATTCTGAGGTACCGAGCAGCGAGCGGAACGCTGCGCGCCATGCTCCCACACAAACACAGGCACTGCAGGGTGCAGGGCACGGGGGGGGGGGCACCCTGGGCAGCATAAATTCCTCACAAAAGGCTGGAAAAAGTGGACATTAGTGCCTGGGCACTGTCCTTACCCCGCTAGCGTAATTAATTATTTCTGAGCGGGACAGATACGCGCCATTACAGCGGCGGGGCTTCTTCCTCACCTCACCAGAACATCTTTAGAGCATTACAAGTCTATCACTATAGAGTTTATTATTTCCCAGACTGTGTACTTTTGGCGCTGGATTGTGAGCTGAAAAATCCTCTGTGTCCCTCTGACAGATTTACTGACGGTCTGTCCCCCATAAGCCGGTGTGTCTGTGGGTACTTGGTATATGTGTGTCAACATGTCGGTGGCTGAATGTTTTTCCCAAGAGGAAACTATATTAGGAATGCAGACATATGATGGTGGCCCTGTTAGCACCACCAATAACTGACTGGGTAAATGTTTCAGTAATATCAGAGTAAGGTTGGATAAATCTGTGTCCCAGACACAGATGTAGAGAATAGATGTGATATTCATGGCTATGTTTCTTTTCCCTCAGGCCCCGCTGGGTCGCAAAAATGTTATTTTGCCCAGTTACTACACACTGATACTGACACGGATACTGATACTTATGTCGACCATAATGTTTCCTGATTAGATCCAATATTGGCAAGGAGCATTCAGTACATGATTGTGGATATTAAGGACATATTAAAATCACTGAAGACCCTGCTGTTCCTGACAAAGGGGTCTATATGTATGTATATATAGATATATAATGAAAGCTGATGTAACGTTCCTCCATCTCTGTTTGAGAAAGTCTGGGCCAGCTCGACAAGATGGTTTCAAATCCCCAAAAGGATTCTGGTTGTTTATTCATTTCCCGCCGCGGACAGAATAAAGTGGGAGTCACCCCCTGTTCTGCACGGGGCCCTGTCACAAATCCAGCGGATCGTATGCAGGAAGCTACATTATTTCTAGTTATGTAACCACGGGTACATTACTTAGACCTGCCATTACATGTGCATGGGTGAGTAGTAGTATTCAAGAATTGGTCGAATACCTTGTCATCCGATATAGATACCCTGGAGAGATGGGATACTCCTTACGTTGTATCATATCAAGGACACTGCAGCATACTTACGTGAGACTGCAAGGGATATAGGACTCTTGAGTTCACGGGCCAATTTCATGGCAGTGTCGGATAGGAGGGCATTGTGGATTCACCAAGAGAATGCTGATGCTGACTCCAAGAAGAAAGGGAGTCTCTTCCCTATGAAGGTGAAGCCTTGTTTGGTGACTGCCTAGTTAATTTGATCTCGGCAGCTCCCGCAGGTAAGTCAACCTTCTTGCCCTATGTTCCCTCCCAACGGATGAAGACGCATCATTATCTGATGCAGTCATTTCGGCCCAATAGATATGCAAGAAGTTAAGATTCCCCTATCTTTGCAGGTAGAGGAAGGAGAAGAGAGAAGAGGTCTGCATCCTCTTCAAGATCGCAGGAGCAGAGATCATCCTCTGCTTCTGCCAAATCCACTGCATGACGCTGGGGCTCTCTTGCAGGAGCCCGCACCAGTGGGGGCACGTCTAAAACTCTTCAGTCAGTTCTGGATTCATTCGGACATGGACTCGTGGGTTTTACAAATAGTGTCCCAAGGGTACAAACTGGGGTTTCAAGATGTTCCCCCTCACCGATTGTTCAAATCAGCCTTAGTCAGCAGGGAGAAGGTTTTTATTCAAGCCTCTTCGTGGTCCCGAAGCCGGACGGCTCAGTCAGACCAATCTTAAATCTGAAATCCCTTAATTTCTACCTAAAGAAATTCAATTTCAAGATGGAATCTCTCAGGGTAGTGATCTCCAGTCCGGGGGATAAAGGAGATTTCATGGTTTTGGTAGACATAAAGGATGCCTACTTATATGTTCCCATTTAGCCACTGCATCAAGCTACCTGAGGTTTGCAATTCAGGATTGTCATTACCAATTTCAGACGTTGCCGTTTGGTCTGTCCACGGCTCCGAGGATTTTCACCAGGGTGATGGCGGAAATGATGGTTCTCCTTCGCAAGCAAGGAGTCACAATTATCCCGTACTTGGATGATCTCCTGATAAAGGCGAGATCCAGGGACCAGTTGGTGCAAAACATCTACTCTCCCTGACAGTTCTTCAACAACATGGTTGGCTCCTAAACTTGCCAAAATCGCAGTTGGTCCCAATGACGCGGTTGTTGTTTTTGGGAGTGATACTGGACACAGAAGAGGTTTTCTTCTAGTGGAAAGGCTCTGGAGATCCAGAGTCTGGTCAAACAAATTCTGAAACCAGCAAGAGTGTTAATCCATCAATGCATTCAGTTGCTGGGGAAGATGGTTGCGGCCTACGAGGCCATTCAGTTTGGCAGGTTCCATGCCAGAGTGTTCCAGTGGGACCTGTTGGACAAGTGGTCCGGATCCCACCTACACATGCACCGGAGGATAATCCTGTCTTCCAAGACCAGAATCTCACTCCATTGGTGGCTGCACAGTTCTCACCACCTAGAGGGGCGATGGTTCGGGATCCAGGACGGGATCCTAGGGACCACGGATGCAACCCTCCGAGGCTGGAGAGCAGTCACACAGGGGGAAAACATCCAAGGAAGATGGTCAAGTCTTCCTTGGATGTTTTCATCTCCACATAAATGTTCTGGAGTTAAGGGCCATTTAATAACTGCAGACACAGTACGCACTGGGACGGGTGCCCAGCATCCTCTACGGACTAAGAGAAAAGGATTTACCGGTAGGTATTAAAATCCTATTTTCTCTAACGTCCTAGAGGATGCTGTGGACTCCGTAAGGACCATGGGGATAGACGGGCTCCGCAGGAGACATGGGCACTTTAAGAAAGACTTTAGTTCTGGGTGTGCACTGGCTCCTCCCTCTATGCCCCTCCTCCAGACCTCAGTTTGATACTGTACCCAGTGGAGACTGGGTGCTTTTCAGGAGCTCTCCTGAGCTTTCTGACAGAAAGTATTTTGTTAGGTTTTTCATTTTCAGGGAGCACTGCTGGCAACAGACTCCCTCATCGAGGGACTGAGGGGAGAGAAGCAGCCCTACTCTCTGAGTTGCAAGGTCCTGCTTCTTAGGCTACTGGACACCATTAGCTCCAGTGGGATTGGTACGCAGGATCTCACCCTCGCCGTCCGTCCCAGAGCCGCGCCGCCGTCCCCCTCGCAGAGCCGGAAGATAGAAGCCGGGTGAGTATGAGAAGAAAAGAAGACTTCAGAGGCGGCAGAAGACTTCATGATCTTCACTGAGGTAACGCACAGCACTGCAGCTGTGCGCCTTTGCTCCCATACACCTCACATACTCCGGTCACTGTAAGGGTGCAGGGCGCAGGGGGGGCGCCCTGGGCAGCAATATAAACCTCTTTCGCAAAAATATAACATATATACAGCTGGGCACTTTATATATGTATAAGCCCCCACCAATTTTACAGTTTAAGCGGGACAGACGCCCGCCTCCGAGGGGGCGGGGCTTCTCCCTCAGCACTCACCAGCGCCATTTTTTCTCCACAGCACCGCTGAGAGGAAGCTCCCCGGACTCTACCCTGCTTATACCACGTTAGACAAGAGGGTTGAAAAGAGGGGTGGGGGGGGCACATAATTCGCAAATTACATACAGCAGCACTACTGGGCAAACATTAAGTTACTGTTTTATTCCTGGGTTATATAGCGCTGGGGGGTGTGCTGGCATACTCTCTCTCTGTCTCTCCAAAGGGCCTTGTGGGGAAACTGTCTTCAGAAAAAGCATTCCCTGTGTGTGTAGTGTGTCGGTACACGTGTGTCGACATGTCTGAGGAAGAAGGCTATATTAGAGAGGAGCGGGAGCAAATGAATGTGGTGTCTCCGCCGACAGCTGATTGGATGGATATGTGGAATGTTTTAAATGCTAGTGTAAACTCATTGCACAAAAGATTAGACAAGGCAGAAGCTTTGGGACAGTCAGGGTTTCAACCCATGCCTGATCCTATGTTGCAGGGACTGTCAGGGTCTCATAAGCGCCCACTATCCCAGATTGTTGACACAGATACCGACACGGATTCTGACCCCAGTGTCGATTACGATGATGCAAAGTTACAGCCAAAATTGGCAAAATCCATTCGATTTATGATTATGGCAATAAAAGATGTTTTGCACATCACAGAGGAACCCCCTGTCGCTGACAAGAGGGTACATATGTACAAGGGAAAGAAGCCTGAGGTAACCTTTCCCCCCTCACACGAGCTGAACGAGTTATGTGAAAAAGCTTGGGAATCTCCAGATAAAAGACTGCAGATTTCCAAAAGGATTCTTATGGCGTATCCTTTCCCATCAACGGATAGGTTACGATGGGAATCCTCCCCTAGGGAGGACAAAGCATTAACACGCTTATCCAAGAAGGTAGCCCTCCCGTCCCAGGATACGGCTACCCTCAAAGAGTGTGCTGACCGCAAACAGGAGATTACCCTGAAGTCCATTTATACACATTCAGGTACCTTACTCAGACCGGCAATTGCGTCGGCCTGGGTGTGTAGTGCTGTAGCGGCATGGACAAATACCTTATCTGAGGGGATGGATAGCCTAGACAAGGATACTATTTTATTGACCCTGGGGCATATAAGAGATGCTGTCCTATATATGTGTGTATGCAAACTACAGGTGGTGCTGCAGGGCCCACACCCTTTTACTTGTCTTGTAGAGCAGCTCTGAAGCTGTTACAGTGCCCAGCTGCTGCAAGAAATCAGCTTGAATGCTTCAGGGGCTTGGGCATGGCCAACATGAGCCCCACACCGAAGGAGGGTGGGGGTGTTTAATGCAAACTTGGGGTTATACAAGCGCCGCAAAAGGCCGCCATGCCCTCCATGCCCCTTTTCTCTTTTCATATACAGATGAGGGTTCCAGCCAACTTTGGCCCACTGCTTGGATGACATCACCGTATGCAAATCCGTCTGCTGCAGACCTTCCCCCAGGAATGCTTGCAATAGTTGTTGCATATGGTTTAATGTCTGAGGGTGCTTCAGTATTAGGCAGCCTTCCGCCCTCCCATGTTCATCTGAAAAGATGTGGTCTCCCTGCAGTTGTTGTCCCCAGACGAGAGTTCCCTTGTGCTTCCTCAGTTAAATCTCCTTAACTTGACGGGGGTGTGCCCGAGCAGCCGCCCTCCCCAGCCCTATCCCAACACATACTTATCTTGCATACGAGATCTCTTGATCATGAAGATAGTTCTCACAGGTTGAGGTTCATCCTGGCCCCGCTCCCCGCTGGAGAGCGCTGATGGGGACAGCAGCGGGGCTTCAGCAGAAGGGTGAGTATGTGTGGCCAGAGACCTCCCTTCCCATGTGCAGGCCTGCAGAGTCTGCCACGCAGGATGGGGCATGTGGCACTCTCCCTCCCAGGGGCTCTTCCAGATGTAGCTCCTCAGCAGTATTTTTCCCGGGCTGCGCGGCGCTCTCCCCGACTGGCATCCGCCCTGGAACACTGCCTTCCTCAACGCAACATCAGCAGGGGGCCCTGGCCTCATCACCATCCCAGGTCTTTCTCATGTATGTATCATGTATGTGTGTGTGATATATGTATGAATCATATATGTTTGTGATATATATATATATATATATATATGTATGTATGTATGTATCTATCTATCGTATGTGTGTGTATATATATGTATCTATCATGTATGTATGTATGTATCTATCTTGTATGTATGTGTTCTATCTATCTATCTATCTATCTATCTATCTATCTATCTATCTATCTATCGTGTGTGTGATATATGTATGTATATGTATGTATCTATCATGTATGTGTTATATGTATGTATCACACCTTCCTCTATACATATACATACATACATACATACATACACACACCTATATCTGTACGTACACTGACATACACACACCAACATCTATACATAAACACGCTGACCCCTAAACGTACACCAACGTACCCACACCTGCATCTATACCTACACATGCTGACACGTGGACGTACACCGGCTTACCCACATGTGAATCTATACATACATGTGCTGACACCTGGATATACACTGATGTACCCACACCTAACATCTATACATACACATGCTAACACCTGGACGTATACAGACGTACCCACATTTGCATCCATGCATATATAGATTTAGGTGTGTGTACGTCAGTGTACGTCCAGGTGTCAACGCGTGTATGTATAGATGCAGGTGTGGGTACGTCTGTGTATGTCCAGGTGTCAGAATGTGTATGTATAGATGCAGGTGTGGGAAGGTCAGTGTAGGTTCAGGTGTCAGCGCGTGTATGTATAGATGCAGGTGCTTGTATGTCCAGATGTCAGTGCATGTATGTATAGATGCAAGTGTGGGTACGTCGGTGTATGTCCATTTGTCAGCGCGTGTATATATAGATGCAGGTGCTTGTATGTTGGTGTATGTCCAGGTGTCAGCATGTGTATGTATAGATGCAGGTGTGGGAATGTTGGTGTATGTCCAGGTGTCAGGGCGTGTATGTATGGATATTAGGTGTGGGTACATCAGTGTATGTCCAGGTGTTAGCGCATGTATGTATAGATGCAGGATAATAATCACACAGCGTGCCCCCCACCAACCACAAACCTCCCCCACCCCCCTGTATGACATAAACACCGCTAATTCCACTTACACACAATAATTTCAGTTTGCGACCAGGAGCCGGCAATGTATGTGCACCCAAATGAAGCCACTGTACATGCCCTGCAGGCTGCTATGTACTGCACAGGTGCAACAAATGTAAATGCCCTATCTTTAAAATGGGGCATATTTTACTAAATTAAAAAAACCTGTAACTTTCTGTAAAACCTTAACCCCAAAAGGCACTACACTAACATCGGGGTGTAGAGTTGGATCTTGATCCAAGGCACCAACAGGCTAAAGCTTTGACTGTTCCCAGGATGCCTCGCACCGCCTCCTCTACAACCCTGCCCAGTGGCGTAACTAGACCTTTGTGGGCCCCATAGCAAAATTCTGAATGGGCCCACCAGCACTCAACAAGAATGAGTGGCGTTTGGGGTCAGAAAAGTAGAGGGGAAGGGGTCTGACAGAGTAGGGGGCAGGACATGAATGAATAGAAACTGAGGTGTCCATTATATAAAGAAATACAGTATGTGTGTCTGTGTGTATATCACACACACACACATATAAGGGAAATTCAAATGCCCTCAATTATTGCGCCCATTACACTCTGGTTTAGGTGCACAAAGCACCTAAACCTGAATAAAGTAATGGGCGCGATCATGAAAAGACACCGTTTGGTTGCCCAAATGGGTCTCTTTGCACACATTTCAGCTTGTTTCCCCTGGGGGTAGCGAGCTGAAATAAACATGTCGCACCCGTTGGCAGCAACATTAGAATAGCTGCTGACGGGCACGATTGAGTGAGGAAAGGGACATTTGAATCCAGCCCATAGATGCAATGTGAATATGTAATTTGTACCTTCCTATCTTAAAATGTATATAGTAGTGTTTACACTAGAGGTCTTTCCGAACCCCCTAATCCTAACATTGTAATTTGCTTTAGGGCGCACCTCCAATTAGTCTAGTGTTTCGTATTTTCACATTAAATACTTTCTCGCATTGGTTGGTTAAAGATTAGATCGTATATTTTTCTAGATATAGCTGTATAAGGCTACATGCTTCTCCCCTAACTAGAGATGTGCAGCGGGCATTTTTCGTGTTTCACGTTTTGGTTTTGGTTTCGGATCCGCAGTTGTGTTTTGGATACGGACGCGTTTTGGCAAAACCACCCTTTCGGGTTTTGTATTCGGGTGATTTTTTTTTAAAACCTCAAACAGCTAAAAACATAGAATTTGGGGGTAATTTTGATCCTATAGTATTAAGCTCAATAACCATAATTTCTACTCCTTTCCAGTCTATTCTGAACACCTCACACCTCCCAATATTATTTTTAGTCCTAAAATTTGCACCAAGGTCCCTGGATGACTAAGCTAAGCGACCCAAGTGGGCAGCACAAACACCTGGCCCATCTAGGAGTGGCACTGCAGTGTCAGACAGGATGGCATTTAAAAAAATAGCCCCAAACAGCACATGATGCAAAGATAAATAAAAAAAGAGGCGCAAGATGAAATTGTAGTGTGTCTCTCCTGCTCAGTGTCAGTTCTCAGTAGTATCCTCATCAGTGCTCAGTATCACTGCTCATTGTCTTGTGCTGCAATGTGGTGCTCAGTATACTAGAGTACATTACTAATAGTCCAGTGCTGCATCTTGCTGCTCAGTGTCAGTTCTAGTATCCTCATCAGTGCTCAGTATCACTGCTCATTGTCTTGTGCTGCATTGTGGTGCTCAGTATACTACAGAACATTACTAATAGTCCAGTGCTGCATCTGGCTGCTCAGTGTCAGTTCTAGTAATCTCATCAGTGCTCCGTATCACTGCTCATTGTCTTGTGGTGCTCAGTATACTACAGTACATTACTAATACTCCAGTGTCTTGTGCCGCATATGGCTGCTGTAGGGTGCTGTGGTAGTGTCCTGTCACTGTGCATATGTCATCATTCCAGTCACAGTGATATCTGGTATCTATCTAGTGGTATCTAATTCCAGACATTACCACCGTCTAATTCCAGATATATTACTGGCATATAATTCCACACATTAAAAAATGGAGAACAAAAAGGTGGAGGGTAAAATAGGGAAAGATCAAGATCCACTTCCACCTAGTGCTGAAGCTGCTGCCACTAGTCAAGGCAGAGACAATTCAATGCCATCAACATTATGTAATGATTATACGATACATTATATATCATATCATTGTATGGTTGTAAAATACAACTTAAAAACTTTAATGAATAAATACATAAAGTAGCTTTTATGTAACCTTTTTAAACCTATTAGCATAGACCGAATCTCATCGTGTGTATAGGCCTTTAGTTCAACAACAGCATGGGACCAGTTAGTGTGTTTTGACCACTGCACAGCACCTGGTGTTATATAGTAAGCACCACTATGGCATAGTATACAGCATTATGGGCCTGATATGAGTGTGACCAGCGGTGATGTGGAATGCAGTAGGAGGTGCTGTTTAGCAAGCACCACTTCTATATTCACCATGCAGTATATTGTGTGAATATAGAAGTGTTGGCTGTGTTATGTATTAGAGTAATTATTGCAGCTCCCAGCTAAAATTGCAACAATGTAATTTAGTGACAAGCTGCAGAGATTAACCCTTTCTGTGGCTGCTGCACAACCTCTATTCATATCGCTGAATTCAATTAGGGAGATGTTCTCACCCCGCGAGCAAGCGCAGGTATATGCCACACTTAAATGTATGGGTATGGTCTCCATAAAATGAGCGTAGCCTTGCAGGCAAAGACTACCTTACACCCTAGTTCTTGACCCTGCACCAACAGACCTCGGCCACCACAGGGAAAAAAGTACAGTAATTTCCACCATGTTAAGCCCCACACATTAATGCCCTTTGGAACATATTATGTCACACACCACAATATCTGTGATACACTATGCCCTACAGTAAAGCTTCTAATTACTTTTACAAAAACTGCTCAACGCCAAGAGTTTCACGTGCTGGGTGTCATGCTCATTGCCAGGGGTTTCACTCTCTGGGTGTCATGCTCATTGCCAGGGGGAACGCAGTAGGAGGTGTTATATAGTAAGCACCACTATGGCATAGTATATAGCATTATATATATTGTGAGCACTGGTGATGTTGAGTGCAGTAGAGCTGCTGCTGGGTAATTACAATTTACTACAACCACCAATATATTCTGCTGCACTATATATACGCAAAGCTAATTCTGCTTTGTAATTACAATTGACTACAACCACCAATATATTCTGCTGCACTATATCTATATTTGCAAAGCTAATTCTGCTGGGTAATTACAATTGACTACAACCACCAATATATTCTGCTGCACTATATCTATATATGCAAAGCTAATTCTGCTGAGTAATTACAATTGACTACAACCACCAATATATTCTGCTGCACTATATCTATATATGCAAAGCTAATTCTGCTGGGTAATGCAAATTGAAACATTATTGCATAGTATGAGATTTTTAAGTACTTTTTTAAAGTTTTGAATGATAAAGACCCAGTTTAATCTTTGTGGAATGCCTGGTTGTTGTTTTTAAGGTAATTTATTGCCTGGCATTTGAGGTGGGGGGGGTTTGGTTACAGATTTCAATTATTGGTTTTACTTGTAATAGTCTTCTACTTAAGTCCAATGGTGTAGGCTGTGCAAAGCCGTTTGGCTGTGCATTTATTGATCCAAGCGTGCATTTTTATCAAAGCGTGATAAAATTGACACATAACAGCAGCGTTCAATCAGCGTTAATTTATCTTCAGCTGATATCGATTGTGAATTGACGTTTCTTCTCTTCTTGTCACCTACAGTTAATTACAATTGACTACAACCACCAATATATTCTGCTGCACTATATCTATATATGCAAAGCTAATTCTGCTGGGTAATGCAAATTGAAACATTATTGCATAGTATGTGATTTTGAAGTACTTTTTTAAAGTTTTGAATGATATAGACCCAGTTTAATCTTTGTGGAATGCCTGGTTGTTGTTTTTAAGGTAATTTATTGCCTGGCATTTGAGGGGGTTGGGTGTGGTTACAGATTTCAATTATTGGTTTCACTTGTAATAGTCTTCTACTTAAGTCCAATGGTGTAGGCTGTGCAAAGCCGTTTGGCTGTGCATTTATTGATCTAAGCGTGCATTTTTATCAAAGCGTGATAAAATTGACACATAACAGCAGCGTTCAATCAGCGTTAATTTATCTTCAGCTGATATCGATTGTGAATTGACGTTTCTTCTCTTCTTGTCACCTACAGTTAATTACAATTGACTACAACCACCAATATATTCTGCTGCACTATATCTATATATGCAAAGCTAATTCTGCTGGGTTATGCAAATTGAAACATTTGACAATGCTAAATTCCTTTGTCGTATAAACAACCCTTTATGAAGCTAAGAACACTGTACGCTGTTTACTTAAGAAGTACCGTAATGGTACGCTATCTGCGTAGCGATCGCTCAGCCGTAGGCGAGACGCTCAAGCGTCACGTTCGCTCACGGCCCAGTGATCACAGGACACGTTATTGGTTATGTCTAGGGGAATGATTCGCTGTAGCGTAGCATACGCTCGAGACCACGAGGAGGTCACCAGCGATGCAGACGCTTACAACACTATACCTTTATGTTAAACCTTATACCGATGAAACACACAGAATACCTTAATGTGAGTACAGGGTGTAAATGCAACCTTGTGTAACCTGACTAACTACAAAGCTGATTGAGCGTCACCGACGCTCAAGTGAACACTTAACACTATAGTAAATACACTGATACTGGTTTAGGTTTCCAAAGCCTATTAACTGTATTATATCTAATATACTTGTAAAAGGGGATAACAGTACATATGATACGCTACAATATAACAGAGACCTCCTAACCACAGAACTAAACAATAAATACAATAAGACAATACTACGCTGACCTAAATGAAATACAATACAATACTATAATACTATAAGGTATTTAAGAGAAAAGAGGAGAGAGAGAGATAGAGAGAGAGAGAGAGAGAGAAATTGGCTCGCAGAAAGACAATGATTATGGAGAGAACTTACGCACAAAGGGTATGATCGCCAGCGCCTCGATATCCAGCTCCCGATTATCAGCAGATAACCGTTGATGAGAGAGTGAGAGCTGGATGTGGTCGGCCTGCCTATTTATGCCCCACACACAATGCAATCTCCTGGTCCTACAATCCCATTGTCCATTGGCCGAAGGAATTCGGCCCTGTATCATAACAAAAGGTCATAGGGTGATTCATACAGGTGGGCTGTGACGATTTCCAACAGCTCAGGTGGGTGGGAAACTGGGTTTCCCGCCGCATACCTGAGTATGTGTAATTAATAGAAATGGACATAAACTTCTTATGTCCATAACTATTCGCACGAGCGATTAATACGCTCCAAACCAACACCGGAATATTGCTAATTAAATACTCTTCCGATGGGTACCAAACACAGCAGTATGATTCCTGTTAGACCCTTCGTACGATGCAAAGAGGGATTCCTCAGCTCTGGGACATTGTACTTTAACCAAACTTACAGAAACTATCAAAGGGATCATGATCTATAAACTACATTAATTGTGAACATTTGTAACTAATGAGTCGCACGCTACGATCACATAAACTCTACCGTAAATGCGCATACTGCGCGTGCGAGTGCACGCTATTGCGGGTATGCGCTTCCACGGGAGAGCGTACGCATGCGCAGCACGGACCAGTGTGCGGTGCAAATATGGCAACGTGCATTGAGACATTTTTCTGACTTTGACAGTCCACCCTTTGGCAGTCAATAATAACTGCCACAAAACATTTAAGGAGAAAAATGTAAGTCAGGGGTTAATTGATTTCCATGGTTGGGTAGGGGAGGAGAGAGGAGAAGGTGTGAAGAGGGTATGACCTAGTGAGAAAGCAGAAGCATGTGTGTATGAGTCCATGTTTGGAGGGTCATGTATCATCGTGCCGTACGTGTGGTAAATCAAGCTTCGAGGTATTGCGAAGTATACATTTGAATTCCTTCTTATCCTGTGGTACAGGTCTGTGGATGGGCTGTCAAACTTTACCGAGCTCATTTCGGCTGTGGTTGTAACAAAATGGGGATGCACATTTTAGTTGATGATACATGAATGGGGGAGGTATGTGGTTGCTGATATCTGTGCCTGAATTCCCTATCGTCTATGTGTGTCATTACCTGAGGGTTGTAGAGATGAAGGTAAAGAACACTTATGGAAAATGCAATGATATTCTATGTCAGGGAAATGTACATTCGTCGATTGAGGTCTTGATTGGTGTCGGTTGATTGGAGTCTTCTTCTTTGTGCTTTTGCTCATAAATCGTGAGTAAAGCAAACAACGTCCATGGATTTACAAAAATGTTGGGCTAGCGTGATTTTAAAGTTCCTAGGGAAACTGGGGTACCCATGGCATTGTCCATCAAAATCTTGTATATCAGGTCGTCTGCTCTTCTTCTTTCCATCTTTCCGTTGTCGGCCCCTTGGCTCATCAAACCCTTCGTCTACGTGGGTCTTTGTACCTCGGAGGAAAACATAGAAATGGGTGAAAGACGGACCGTATACTCATTACATCATTACGTCAAGGTTTCTAGCATTGGGTCATAAATCAAATCCAGGTTAATTACAGTTTCCTCACTCCTCAAGCTCATCACTTTCGTACTTTGTTTACACCTCATCAAAGCCTGCCCGCATCTAAATATCAATCCAAACGATATAACGACACCCAAAATACACAGTAGAAACTTTCCAACATCCATTATGGCTCCTTGAGCCCACTCTCCCAAACCGGAGAACCAATTTCGCGGGTTCAACCATGACACCCAACCAGTCAGCTCATTACCTACAGCAGCAAGGGTGAGATTGTGTTTTCGACGAAATTCCCACTTTAATTGCAGAATATCATCCATCTTTTGGTCTATGACCTCTACCGGATCCTCGGTGCTATTGGTGATATACGTGCAACACTTTATGCCGTACTGTGTTGCCAATGTAACACAATATCCGCCTGTTACTGCTGTAAGATAATTAAGAACCATCCTATGCTGAACTAGTTCTGTTTTGTAAGCTTGAAGTTCTCTTCCAGTGTATCTAAACGTGTCATCATACATTTCAGTGATATTATCTAACAAATTGGCGAGTGCGGAAATGTATCTATAATTCATCACTCCTCGAGCGGTACGAGTGAAATCTAACGCTACCAGAACCTGAATCCCGGTGGATTCATGGATAAGATCAGAGGCCGGATGCTCTAACCTTTCTGACAGTTGTCTTTTAACTCGGTGTTCGTAATGAGTGTGAGTATAAGGAGCTTGGGCACCACGGTGTATGTCCTTCATTTTGTCATGTGTTACAGTCATTACTTCAGGCAATACTTTTCCAATATAACACAATCCTTCAGAGTTTGGGGCAAGCCACTTGTACGCCTTTCTCCCGCATATGAAATATGCATCATCGGGGAGAACATATGGGACGGAGAAGGACATGACCATGTTACAAACCTTCCAGGTGAAATCTCCTGACCCTAATTCTTCCATCTGCCTAATGCACGTATCGGTTTGTACGATATGTGCACAGTATCCTGGTGATACCTCCCCAACTCTAGTAATCCTATTTCCTAAGGTATATCGATACCGGAAAGATTTTCCTCTACTGGCTATGTGGCGTACGAGCTCTGTATCTGTAGGCATTCTATCTGCTCTGTGTGAAAAGGTCATGGTAAGGTTGCTCCATGACACTTCCCAATTTCCCGGTTTTCTGGGATTGGAGATGTTAAAACATATGAGGGACCTATCCACATGGTATTGGTGGAGCTTCAAACTAGGAGGGCTGGAGATGTTAAACCTCCGGTCCACCGGTCTCCCACCACTTAGCTCAAGTACCTCCCCTAACGTTAAAGGAAATGGTACTAGCCCTGATTTACTGTGACCCTGAGGTACTTGAGAGCATACCCAACAATCTGTTTGGTTTAACACGCTACCCACTAAGGAGTGATAGTCACTCAATGGATGCCGGTCTATATGGATATTAAAACTAGATTGGCATTTCTTTATGCATCCATCTTCAACCAGATTATCACAGAGCCTACAGATACAATTTTCCTCAGCTAACAATCCATCACAATTTCTTCTATCGGATCGTTTTCTGATACTCGCCTTTGCTTGTTGGATTGGTTGATCTTGGAAAACTACGCCTCCATCATCATAATCGGAACCCATTCCAGAACCTCTCTCGACCTCTATGGTACTCTCGCCGGAATAGACTGCTCTGGTCAACATCATGGTCAACATCAAAATCCGGATCACAGTCTCTTTGGGCAAGTCCATCTTTGAGGAGGAAATGGAGAAGATTGAGAAGGGGGAAACAGAAATTTTAAGGGAGAGGGGATGGGAAGTGGAGAAAAACAATAAAAGGGAGAGGGGAGTCGACAACTGCTTCCGGTCTTCAAGGCTCAGGTGCCGCCTCAGTCCTCCTGGAACAGACACTCCAGTGATACAACCTCTACCGTCTGTTCCTTATCACGGGACTTCTCTGGATCAGCAACCTTCTTGCAGTGGGATGAATGGACCCAAGTCTCTCTCTCAGCAACCTTCAATGCTGTGGTGCTAGTCAATAAGACCTGGTATGGTCCTTCCCATCTATCAATAAGACAACCTGAGTGTAGAAAATTTCGTATCATTACATAATCCCCAGGTTCAATGTCATGACAATTACTATCTGGTAAATCAGGAATCACCAACTTCAGATTATCATTTTGATTCCTCAACTGCTTACTCATATTAATCAAGTACTTTACAGTTACTTCATTGTTACATTTCAAATCATCCTGAGGGTTAATCATGACATGCGGTTGTCGACCAAACAAGATTTCAAAAGGGGACAGATTAAGAGGGGACCTGGGAGTGGTTCTGATGCTATACAAAACAATGGGTAAAGCTTCTGGCCACGTCAATCCTGTCTCTGCCATTACTTTACTCAATTTATTTTTAATAGTGCTGTTCACTCTTTCGACCTTCGCACTCGCCTGTGGACGGTACGGAGTGTGCAGCTTGCTATCAATACCCATCAATTTACACATTCCTTGGAAGACATCACCTGTAAAATGGGTACCCCTATCGCTTTCAATGATTCTAGGGATACCATATCTACATACAAATTCCTGCACAATTTTCTTAGCTGTAAACATAGCGGTATTTGTAGCTGCTGGAAAAGCTTCGACCCAATTTGAGAAAACATCTATACAGACAAGTACATACTTTAAATTTCTACATGGGGGCAATTGAATGAAGTCAATTTGTATTACTTGGAAAGGGCCGCCGGCAGGTGGGATATGGGATGGTTCTGTAGGTATTGCCTTTCCAATATTCTTTCTCAGACAGGTAAGGCATGACATTGCTCTTTTACTAGCATGAGAGGAGAATCCTGGGGCGCACCAGTATGCTCTTACCAATTTGCACATCCCCTCCTTGCCTAGATGAGTCAGCCCGTGAGCTGCTTCAGCCAGACACGGAAGGTATGCCCTGGGGGCCACTGGTTTACCATGTCCATCCGTCCAGAGCCCTGAGGACTCCTGGCCATATCCCTTTGCCTTCCAGACTGCTCTCTCCTGAGTGGAACACAAATTCTGCATTTCACACAACTTTCGTGTGTTGATGGTATTAAATACCATCAGTTGTGTGGTGTCTGTCCGTATGGGGGTAGCAGCTGCAAGCTTTGCAGCTTCGTCTGCTCGGCTGTTACCAAGGGATACTGGGTCTTGGCTATATGTATGTGCTTTACATTTGATAACAGCCACTCTGTCGGGTTCCTGTATCGCTGTTAGAAGCCTTTTTATATGAGCTGCATGCGCTATCGGTGTGCCAGCTGCCGTCATGAAATTTCTGAGCCGCCATAGGGCTCCGAAATCATGGACTACCCCGAACGCGTATCTGGAATCGGTGTAGATATTGGCTGACTTTCCCTTAGCCAATTCACATGCTCTGGTTAGGGCGACCAGTTCAGCAACCTGGGCTGAGTGAGGTGGGCCTAGTGGTTCCGCTTCTATGGTGTCTTGGTCATCTACGACTGCGTATCCAGTACACAAGTCTCCCGAGTCTGACTGTCTGTGACAACTACCGTCCGTGTAGAACGTGAGTTCTGCATCTTCTAGTGGATTGTCACTGATGTCAGGCCTTGCGGTAAAATTTTGGGTCAAATATTCCATACAATCATGTGTATCTTCCTTTGCATTAAATCCTCCTTCCCCATCACTCTCACCTCCCACCCTTTGTGCCTGTCCAGGCACACCTGGGAGAAATGTTGCAGGGTTTAATGCACTGCATCTCCTTATGGTGATGTTTACGGGGGCCATTAATGCCAATTCCCATCTCGTAAACCTTGCTGATGAGACGTGTCTGGTTTGGGCAGAATTCAATAAGGCAGATACCGCATGCGGTGTATGGATTGTGAGGTTGTGGCCTAGCACGACATCTTCACTTTTTGTCACTAGCAATGCTATCGCTGCAACGCTACGCAAGCATGTGGGGAGGGACCGCGCTACCGTATCTAGCTGAGCGCTGTAGTATGCAACTGGCCTGCTGGCCTCACCGTGTTTTTGTGTTAGTACACCTGCTGCGCACCCAGCACTTTCTGTTCCGTATAGTTCAAAGGGTTTCCCATAGTCTGGCATACCTAGTGCTGGTGCCTGCGTTAAGCACTGTTTGAGTCTCTCAAATGCTGTTTCAGATTCGTCTGTATGCGAAATCCGATCAGGTTTGTTTGAGGAGACCATTTCCTGCAAAGGTAGTGCCAATATGGAAAACCCTGGGATCCAATTACGGCAATACCCACACATTCCTAAAAACGTCCTGATCTGTTGCTGGGTTTGTGGCAGTGTCATGTCTCTAATGGCTTGGATTCTATCAGCGGTCAGGTGTCTCAGTCCTTGTGTTAGACAGTGTCCCAAGTATTTTACCTTAGCTTGGCATAATTGCAACTTGTCTTTGGAGACCTTGTGACCTGTGTCTGAAAGATGAAACAGGAGCTGTTTCGTATCCTTCAGGGATGCTTCCAGTGAATCTGAACACAGTAATAAATCGTCCACATACTGTATCAATACTGATCCACTGTCTGGTTGGAAAGACTGTAAACAATCATGCAAAGCCTGAGAAAATATACTTGGACTATCTATGAAACCTTGGGGTAACCGAGTCCACGTGTATTGGACTCCTCTGTATGTGAATGCAAACAAATATTGGCTGTCAGGGTGCAGAGGTACCGAAAAGAAAGCGGAGCAGAGGTCAATAACAGTGAAAAATTTGGCAGTGGGAGGAATTTGCATTAGGATGACAGCTGGATTAGGCACTACGGGGAACTGACTCTCAACTATTTTGTTAATCCCCCTTAGATCCTGCACTAGCCTGTAACCCCTCCCCCCACTCTTTTTAACAGGGAAGATGGGACTATTTGCTGTGCTGGACGTTCTTACTAGAATGCCCTGTTGTAGCAAGCGCTCTATTACGGGAAAAACTCCTAACTCCACCTCTGGCTTCAGAGGATACTGTGGGATTTTTGGAGCTATCCTACCTTCTTTTACTTGTACTACTACTGGAGCTACGTTTGCCATTAATCCAGTGTCCTGTCCATCTTTTGTCCAAAGTGACTCTGGTATCTGAGATGTCATCTCTTCTACCTGGGATGGGTTCCTATTTGTCATAATGGTGTGTGACATTAATTTTGATGGGGAGTCTAACATGTCTCGTACTTCCTGAGCGTGATTCTCAGGGATGTCCAAGAATACACCTTCAGGAGTACAATAAATGACGCAACCCATTTTACATAGTAAGTCTCTTCCCAGGAGATTAGTTGGTGCAGATGCAGCCAGCAAAAAGGAATGCTTGGTATGCAAAGGCCCTATTGTAATCTCGGCTGGTTTGCTAACAGGGTAGTGCTGGACTACTCCTGTTACTCCCATGGCTGGAATTGTCCTACCAGTGGTTCTCATGCCCATTGTCGAATTTATCACTGACTTGGCCGCCCCTGTGTCTACAAGAAAGTTTAAAGTTTTACCAGCTACATTGATTGCAATTTCTGGTTCGTTTCCAAGACTAGCAATCAACTTAACTGGCTGCAGATTACAGGTATGGCCACACCCCTATTGGGTATGCTGACCTCCCTGAATCCCGCTGGCAGCAACTACTTGTGAGGGAGTTAGCTGGGAACTACCAGAGGCATGCCAGTCTCTGTTTGGGGGATATCTTTTTGTTTCCCCTGTATGTGGCTCAAAACTCCGCCTCTGTGGACCCTGTTCCCAATGTCGTGTGTTGTGTTGTTGTCTAGGGGGTTGAAAAGATCTTTGTACATTCTTTGTTCTACATTCTCGTGCAAAGTGTCCCGGTCTGTTACAAGAAAAACATGTTATTACACTTGCCTTACCCACAGGATTCGGTGGTACATACGCAGGCTGCCTTGTGGTCAGCGCCTGTATACTTACGGACATCAACTTATCACTTTGCGACTCCCTGTGCCTAGTGATATTTCTGTCGTGATCAATAGCAGCCTCTCTCAAGGTGGACACTGACAGACCTCGCCAACATGGCTGCGTGGTCTGTACCCTAGCTTTTAATGTTTCTTTCAAACCATCCATCAGTACAGATACTGCTACTTCTCGATGGTTTGGGTTGGTCTTAATGTCTTCTATACCAGTGTACTTTGCCATTTCTAATAGTGCCCGGTGAAAATATTCTGTTGCCGTTTCGGACTCCTTTTGCTTAATGGAAAATATTTTATTCCATTTAACAACGGCTGGGAAATACTCTTTTAGCTGTAAATTTATCCTTTTTACATTATCCTTGTTGTACACGTCTGTAAGCGGTACATCTTTATCCAATGCACAATCAGCTAAAAACTGAGTTGCATCAACATTGGAAGGTAAACAAGCTCTTAGCAGTATCTGCCAATCCTTGTTGTTGGGTTCTACCGTGTTACCTAAATCCCTGATGTATTTTTGGCTAGCAACTAAATCCTTCCTGGGGTCAGGAAATTCGGACACTATTGTTCTTAATTCCATTCTGGAAAATGGAGTGTACATGGCAATGTTCCTTATGGGAGTGGCTCCAGAGACATCTGTTTTTCCATTGGGGACTGCTATTACCCTTACAGGAGCAATTCTAACAGCCTCTTCCTGTGTAGATTCTACAGCTTGTTGTGGTACAATTGTTTCAGTGTAGTGCATGGTGCCGTACTTACCCGTTGACACGACCTCACCTATCCCTCCGCTAGGGGCTTTCACTAATCTCGTGGGTGTCGCTGTGCCTACTGTGGTCTCTGCTATGGTGGCTGCAAGAGAGAGAGCTGAAATTGTTGCTGAATCGTCTTCTTGATCACACTCCTGAGGAAGGTTCAAAACAGGGTACATCTTGCACGGGTTAATACTTGCATGAGTTATTTGGTTAACATCATTAACATTTACATTGTTACTAAGAGTTTGTGTTTTACAACCCAGTGCGTTTCTCTCCGCAATCAACTTCTCTCCTGCAATGTATGGTGGAGGAGGAGCTGTGGCAATCAACTTCCTGACTGCCCCAGATCCTGCCGCCAGAGCCAAACCTCTCTGTATCTCACCTTCCTGGTGCCATAACTGTAAATAATCATGATGTTGAATTCGTCTCTTTGCTGATTTTACGAGACATATCCTCCTCCTTAAATTTTGTAACACTTCTGGACTGAAGCTACCTATTCTTGGGAATTTGTCCCTGTCTTGTACAGTCATTCTCTCCCATTCATCACATAAAGATTCGGTGTGAATTCCATATTTTTCACACATTACATATCGTGCCGACCCAACTGGTCGGTTCACAGAATCAACCTGAACCAGGGTTGATCGCCCCCTACCTGAGCAACTGGCCCCCATAGTCTGCAGGTGTTGCTTAGTCCTCCTTGGATCTCTGTATCAAGGTTTTCAGCAAGCCTTTTCAGACAACCAAATTACTCCACAGTAGGCCGGCGGTGGCGGTTTACCGAGTACCCCACTCACTCGCCCACCTCGACCAATACGACCTGATCACACCGACGTGGTGCTGGCGTACTCGATACAGGGCCCCTATGGAACCTTCAGTTTACTGGAACATATGAGGGTTACCCGCAGGACACTTACTCTTTCCAGTAAAGGTGGGGTTGTTAGATAGTTCCTGAGTGACCAGCGAACTTCCCTTCCAAAAATAAAAAATTACACAAATCACGTCAGAATGTACAAATAGCGTTTGTGACCACTTTACTCTAATGGTATTAGGTCAGATCACTAACTACTGCACACAATTACGTGCGGTCCAATCGTTCAGTACACGAGCACTACTTGTCATGTACTGAAAGATCAATGGAATCGATGTTTCCGGCCGCGATTCCTTCAGCAAGAGCTTATGGCCTATATGGGTTCTGCACCAACACCCCAGGCGTTGTGCCACTGGACTTTTATAGCGGACCTTTTTACCTTATGACCTCCTGGTCTTGTTACCTTATGACCTCCTGGTCTTGTTACCTTTACCTTATGGTCCGCTATACTCTAATGCTCAAATATTATTTAACCAGGGATGCCTCCCTGGCCACCGTATATGTCACTTACACGTATGTCCCTTGACGAGTACCCGGCTTTCCTTTTGGTTCCACCTTAAAGTTATATAAACTTTTGTATACAAAACACACTCACTCAACACATGTACACTTTGTTTCTATATCTATTTCTGCGCAGAAATTGTCTTCAGGCCAAGAGTGTTACCAATTAGGAGCAGGATCTGTTAAACTAAATTTCAGATTTTTTCCAAAAATAGATTTGCGTTATTTTCCGCTTCGCGTTATCTACCGCTGTGCGTTAATTATCGCCTTGCGCTAATTATCGCTTTGCGCTAATTCAACTTTTTCGTGACTTGAGCTACGTGAGCGTAACCGGACGCTACGTTGCGTAATGAACGCTGCGTGCGTCTGCCTTTTGGATTGCGTACGCTAGTCTTTGTTAGCGACACGTGTACGCAATGCAAAGGATCCACCGTAACACAATATATTTATTTATCAATGTAGGTGATCCCTGATCATCTACCGCAATCCACACTGACTGCCTTGTATCTCAGACAAACCGTGTGTTTGTTCTATACTTTAACTATCACCTCTACTATTAAATAACAGCAAATCTCTTTTTAGCACTTTCTATCAACTATAAAATTTGGCAAACAGGAATAGTGATATACGAAAAAATGAAATACACAAGTGAAAAGAAATGCAGGTATGTATGCGTACGCAAGACAAAAGAAAAATAAACAGTTTTAAAAAGACACAAGCGTTTTGTTCTTACTTCCGGTTACCGGGTTCCTTCAGCACTCTTTATCTAAGCGAAGCAGACGCTTATCCCGTCAGCACTGTGAGACAACCTCCCACCCTTTGCTGGAGGGATAATGTCTGCTGATCTACCTAGTGCAGATGTGAAAAGGACCGGACGAGCCCGCAATTGACAATGCTAAATTCCTTTGTCGTATAAACAACCCTTTATGAAGCTAAGAACACTGTACGCTGTTTACTTAAGAAGTACCGTAATGGTACGCTATCTGCGTAGCGATCGCTCAGCCGTAGGCGAGACGCTCAAGCGTCACGTTCGCTCACGGCCCAGTGATCACAGGACACGTTATTGGTTATGTCTAGGGGAATGATTCGCTGTAGCGTAGCATACGCTCGAGACCACGAGGAGGTCACCAGCGATGCAGACGCTTACAACACTATACCTTTATGTTAAACCTTATACCGATGAAACACACAGAATACCTTAATGTGAGTACAGGGTGTAAATGCAACCTTGTGTAACCTGACTAACTACAAAGCTGATTGAGCGTCACCGACGCTCAAGTGAACACTTAACACTATAGTAAATACACTGATACTGGTTTAGGTTTCCAAAGCCTATTAACTGTATTATATCTAATATACTTGTAAAAGGGGATAACAGTACATATGATACGCTACAATATAACAGAGACCTCCTAACCACAGAACTAAACAATTAATACAATAAGACAATACTACGCTGACCTAAATGAAATACAATACAATACTATAATACTATAAGGTATTTAAGAGAAAAGAGGAGAGAGAGAGATAGAGAGAGAGAGAGAGAGAGAAATTGGCTCGCAGAAAGACAATGATTATGGAGAGAACTTACGCACAAAGGGTATGATCGCCAGCGCCTCGATATCCAGCTCCCGATTATCAGCAGATAACCGTTGATGAGAGAGTGAGAGCTGGATGTGGTCGGCCTGCCTATTTATGCCCCACACACAATGCAATCTCCTGGTCCTACAATCCCATTGTCCATTGGCCGAAGGAATTCGGCCCTGTATCATAACAAAAGGTCATAGGGTGATTCATACAGGTGGGCTGTGACGATTTCCAACAGCTCAGGTGGGTGGGAAACTGGGTTTCCCGCCGCATACCTGAGTATGTGTAATTAATAGAAATGGACATAAACTTCTTATGTCCATAACTATTCGCACGAGCGATTAATACGCTCCAAACCAACACCGGAATATTGCTAATTAAATACTCTTCCGATGGGTACCAAACACAGCAGTATGATTCCTGTTAGACCCTTCGTACGATGCAAAGAGGGATTCCTCAGCTCTGGGACATTGTACTTTAACCAAACTTACAGAAACTATCAAAGGGATCATGATCTATAAACTACATTAATTGTGAACATTTGTAACTAATGAGTCGCACGCTACGATCACATAAACTCTACCGTAAATGCGCATACTGCGCGTGCGAGTGCACGCTATTGCGGGTATGCGCTTCCACGGGAGAGCGTACGCATGCGCAGCACGGACCAGTGTGCGGTGCAAATATGGCAACGTGCATTGAGACATTTTTCTGACTTTGACACATTATTGCATAGTATGTGATTTTGAAGTACTTTTTTAAAGTTTTGAATGATATAGACCCAGTTTAATCTTTGTGGAATGCCTGGTTGTTGTTTTTAAGGTAATTTATTGCCTGGCATTTGAGGGGGTGGGGTGTGGTTACAGATTTCAATTATTGGTTTCACTTGTAATATCTTCTACTTAAGTCCAATGGTGTAGGCTGTGCAAAGCCGTTTGGCTGTGCATTTATTGATCTAAGCGTGCATTTTTATCAAAGCGTGATAACATTGACACATAACAGCAGTGTTCAATCAGCATTCATTTATCTTCAACTGATATCAATTGTGAATTGACGTTTCTTCTCTTCTTGTCACCTACAGGTAATTACAATTGACTACAACCACCAATATATTCTGCTGCACTATATCTATATATGCAAAGCTAATTCTGCTGGGTAATGCAAATTGAAACATTATTGCATAGTATGTGATTTTGAAGTACTTTTTTAAAGTTTTGAATGATATAGACCCAGTTTAATCTTTGTGGAATGCCTGGTTGTTGTTTTTAAGGTAATTTATTGCCTGGCATTTGAGGGGGTGGGGTGTGGTTACAGATTTCAATTATTGGTTTCACTTGTAATAGTCTTCTACTTAAGTCCAATGGTGTAGGCTGTGCATTTATTGATCTAAGCATGCATTTTTATCAAAGCGTGATAAAATTGACACATAACAGCAGTGTTCAATCAGCATTAATTTATCTTCAGCTGATATCGATTGTGAATTGACATTTCTTCTCTTCTTGTCACCTCCAGGTAATTACAATTGACTACAACCACCAATATATTCTGCTGCACTATATCTATATATGCAAAGCTAATTCTGCTGGGTTATGCAAATTGAAACATTATTGCATAGTATGTGATTTTGAAGTACTTTTTTAAAGTTTTGAATGATATAGACCCAGTTTAATCTTTGTGGAATGCCTGGTTGTTGTTTTTAAGGTAATTTATTGCCTGGCATTTGAGGGGGTGGGGTGTGGTTACAGATTTCAATTATTGGTTTCACTTGTAATAGTCTTCTACTTAAGTCCAATGGTGTAGGCTGTGCAAAGCCATTTGGCTGTGCATTTATTGATCTAAGCGTGCATTTTTATCAAAGCGTGATAAAATTGACACATAACAGCAGTGTTCAATCAGCGTTCAATCGAAGTGAAAAAGAAGGAAAACAGAAGCACACCAATCTAACAAAACAAAGAAAACTGAAGAACTAATAACAAATGTGAGTCACTTACTCCTCAGATCACTCACCTCCTGATTGTTGCATCTGATTACATAGCACAGAACTACCTTACTTGGACATTTCATAAACCATCCATTTCACCTACAAATGCCTGTATCTGTATTATTGTAATTTTGTTTTTTAAGCACAGCTGCACCAATGCAATTTTACCTGCAAACACTTAAAACATCTAACATAATTACCATTGCTTCTTAAACCTCTCACAATCCTTTCATTTCTTACACTCCAAATACATTTCTGCACCCACTTTATCTACGCTTTTGACTCATTTCATACTAAATCTACACCCCTTGAGCCTACACTGCTTTTCTCACCTGCATTTCTGCAATTCTTCTGCTCGGATTGCATTACAGTCTCCTCTCCTACTTCCACTACTTCAACCTATTTACCTACTTAACACTATGTCAAGGTTTTCTTATACTCCCCACATCACTCAGTGTCTACCTAATAATGTATCTTTATCCTTCCCCACTAGTCTCCTCCACCTCCTCCTCTCTCCCCTCCTCTGTCTCCCCTCCATCCCTCTGTTTCCTTCCCCCACCTTTCCTGTTACCCCACTTTCATTCACCTCTGCCCCATGGTCCTGCTACCCCACAACTCAGCCCTGCTCCCTCTCTCCCTTCCCTGTCACCTCCCCACACCCCCATCCACATCACACTGACCTCCCTCCCTGCCCACCTCCTGCAGTTTCCCCTCCTAGCTTAGGCACCCGTACCATCACTACTCTCTCATCATCCCTGCCCTCAAAGTTAATCCCACCTCATCGCTACAGCAACCCTGAAAATCTAATTCACATCTCTCCCACAAACTCATACCCCCTATCCTGTGCCCTCTGGAATGCCAGATCTGTTTGTAACAAACTGGTCCCCACTCATGACCTTTTCATTTCCAACTCCCTACACCTACTAGCCATTACTGAAACTTGGATTACGCCCTCTGACACTACTTCTGCTGCTGCTCTCTCTGCTGGGGGCCTTACATTCACACACACACCCCGACCTAGGGGTCGCCATGGGGGTGGTGTTGGGGTCCTTTTACCTTCTAGTTACTCCTACCAACTCATACCACCAGAACCATCCCTTATATTCTCTACATTTGAGGTCCACGCCATATGCCTCTTCCAACCAGTCCATCTTAGAGTAGCTGTCATTTACCGCCCCCCTGGCACTGCTTCCAAATTCATCGACAACTTTGCTTCCTGGCTTCCTCACTTCCTCTCTTCTGACATTCCCACCATTATCCTAGGCAATTTCAACATCCCTATTGACATACCCACACAATCCCCTGCCTCTAAACTCCTTAACCTCACCTCTTCACTTGGTCTCTCCCAGTGGACCTCCTCACCCTCCCATGTGAATGGGAGCTCACTGGATCTGGTCTTCACTCACCGCTGTGATATTTCTGATTTTTCCAACTCCCCATTTCCCCTCTCTGACCACCACCTGCTCTCCTTCAACCTATCTCTCTCGACTTCCCCATCTCTACCTCCTAAGGCTACCATCACTAAGCGTAACATTGAAGCTATTGACACCACATTCCTTTCCTCCCTGTTTGACTCACTTCTCTCTCCTATTCTCTCTCTCTCATGCCCTGAACAAGCCACTTCCACATACAATGCTTCCCTTACTTCTGCTCTTGACTCTGTTGCTCCACCAACGACTATTCACCCTTGCAAATTAACACCTCAACCCTGGCACACCAAATGCACCAGATATCTGCAAAAATGCTTATGTACTGCTGAGCGACACTGGAGGAAATCACGCTCTAAGGCAGACTTCCTCCATTTCAAACTTATGCTCTCATCCTTCAGTGCTGCCCTTTCTCTTGCTAAACAGTCATACTTCAAGAACCTCATCTCCTCCCAGTCTTCCATCCCCCGGCGCCTCTTTGCCACTCTCAACTCACTCCTCTGCCCACCTCCACCTCGTCTCCCTTCCTCACTCTCTGCTCTTGACTTTGCCACTTACTTCACATCCAAAATTGACTCCATACGTCAGGACATCACATCACACCAGACTATCAGTAACCAGCCTTCTCCCATCCCTTACCAACCCTCCCCATCCCTCGTACCAACTCTGTCATCTTTCTCCCATGCATCTGGAGAGGAAGTCATGGCCCTCATTCGTTCCTTTCCGCCCACAACCACCTCCCCACTTGACCCTATCCCCTCCCGCCTCCTTTGCCACCTCTCTTCTTCTGCTTGTTCCCATCTTTCCCACCTTCTCAATCTCTCCCTCTCATCAAGCACTGTCCCCTCTGCCTTCAAGCACGCTCTCATCTCTCCTATTCTTAAAAAACCTACCCTTGATCCAAACACTCTCTCCAACTACCGACCCATCTCTTTCCTCCCTTTTGCCTCCAAACTCCTTGAGCGTATTGTCTACAACCGCCTTACTTCCTTTCTTTCCTCACACTCACTGCTTGACCCATTCCAGTCTGGCTTCGGTCCTCTCCACTCCACTGAAACTGCCCTTACAAAAGTATGCAATGACCTCCATGCTGCTAAATCTAAGGGACACTACTCTCTACTTATTCTACTTGATCTCTCTGCTGCTTTTGACACTGTGGACCATCCTCTCCTACTGCAAATCCTTCACTCCATTGGTCTGCGTAACACTGCCCTCTCTTGGTTGTCGTCCTACCTTTCTGACCGTTCATTCTCTGTCTCCTCTCATGACTCCACCTCCCCCTCACTTCCACTAACTGTAGGGGTACCCCAAGGTTCTGTCCTTGGTCCTCTTCTCTTCTCTCTCTATACGTCCTCACTAGGTAAGCTCATTAGTTCTTTTGGTTTCCAATATCATCTCTATGCTGATGACACTCAAATCTATCTTTCCTCTCCAGACCTCTCCCCTACTCTCCTCACTCGTATCTCCAACTGTCTCTCTGCTATCTCTTCCTGGATGTCCCAGCGCTTTCTTAAACTTAACATGTCTAAGACCGAGCTGATCATCTTCCCTCCCTCCCGCATAATCTCACCTCCTACAATCGCACTACTATCTCCTCTACCCCCCAAGCGCGCTGTCTTGGAGTAATCCTTGACTCCTCCCTCTCCTTCAAACCACACATTCAGCACCTCTCACAAACCTGCCGTTTTCATCTAAAAAATATTTCCAGGATCAGACCCTTTCTGACCCAGGATGCTACTAAGACTCTTATCCACTCACTGGTCATCTCCAGACTGGACTGCTGTAATCTCTTCCTGACTGGCATTCCTGACAAATACCTCTCTCCACTCCAATCTATCCTCAATGCTGCTGCCCGGCTCATTTTCCTCACCAAACGCACTACGTCCACCTCTCCTCTCTTACTAGTCCTTCACTGGCTCCCCTTCCCTTTCAGAATCCATTTCAAGCTTCTCACACTTGCTTACAAAGCCCTCACCCACTCCTCTCCCATCTACATCTCTGATCTTATCTCGCTTTACACTCCCACCCGTCCTCTTCGCTCTGCTAATGCACACCGACTCTCCTGCCTACGGATTACTTCCTCCCACTCCTACCTCCAAGATTTTTCACGTGCTGCACCACTTCTCTGGAATTCCCTACCTCTCCCCCTCAGACTCTCCACCTCTCTACAAAACTTCAAACGGGCTCTCAAGACCCACTTCTTCACCAAACCCAGCCAAATCTCATCCTAAACCTCTGTTCCATGCTCTCTATGTACCCCATCTGTCTCACCCCTGTCTGTCTACCCCTCCCTTTTAGAATGTAAGCTCTCACGAGCAGGTCCCTCTTCCCTCATGTGCTTACTCTTTTCTTACTTTAATAATCTTCAGCTGCACCAAATCCAGCAGTCTTCTGCCACCTGATACTTATTCCAGTGTCATCTGCTGATGTAGCTATGTTTATTTACCCTGTACTTGTCCTATATTGTCGTCAACTGTAAGTTGCTGTTTTCCTGTTTGATTATTTGTTTATGTACTCTGTAATTGGGCACTGCGGAACCCTTGTGGCGCCATATAAAATAAGAATTTACTTACCGATAATTCTATTTCTCGTAGTCCGTAGTGGATGCTGGGGACTCCGTCAGGACCATGGGGATTAGCGGCTCCGCAGGAGACAGGGCACAAAAGTAAAAGCTTTAGGATCAGGTGGTGTGCACTGGCTCCTCCCCCTATGACCCTCCTCCAAGCCTCAGTTAGGATACTGTGCCCGGACGAGCGTACACAATAAGGAAGGATTTTGAATCCCGGGTAAGACTCATACCAGCCACACCAATCACACTGTACAACCTGTGATCTGAACCCAGTTAACAGCATGATAACAGCGGAGCCTCTGAAAAGATGGCTCACAACAATAATAACCCGATTTTTGTAACAATAACTATGTACAAGTATTGCAGACAATCCGCACTTGGGATGGGCGCCCAGCATCCACTACGGACTACGAGAAATAGAATTATCGGTAAGTAAATTCTTATTTTCTCTGACGTCCTAAATGGATGCTGGGGACTCCGTCAGGACCATGGGGATTATACCAAAGCTCCCAAACGGGCGGGAGAGTGCGGATGACTCTGCAGCACCGAATGAGAGAACTCCAGGTCCTCCTCAGTCAGGGTGTGCCCCTGACCAAGTAGCAGCTCGGCAAAGTTGTAAAGCCAAGACCCCTCGGGCAGCCGCCCAAGATGAGCCCACCTTCCTTGTGGAATGGGCATTTACATATTTTGGCTGTGGCAGGCCTGCCACAGAATGTGCAAGCTGAATTGTACTACACATCCAACTAGCAATCGTTTGCTTAGAAGCAAGAGCACCCAGTTTGTTGGGTGCATACAGGATAACAGCAAGTCAGTTTTCCTGACTCCAGCCGTCCTGGAAACCTATATTTTCAGGGCCCTGACAACATCTAGCAACTTGGAGTCCTCCAAGTTCCTAGTAGCCGCAGGTACCACAATAAGCTGGTTCAGGTGAAACACTGACACCACCTTAGGGAGAAACTGGGAACGAGTCCGCAGCTCTGCCCTGTCCGAATGGACAATCAGATATGAGCTTTTGCGAGACAAAGCCGCCAATTCTGACACTCGCCTGGCCGAGGCCAGGGCCAACAGCATGGTCACTTTCCATGTGAGATATTTCAAATCCACAGATTTGAGCGGTTTAAACCAATGTGATTTGAGGAATCCCAGAACTACGTTGAGATCCCACAGTGCCACTGGAGGCACAAAAGGGGGTTGTATATGCAGTACTCCCTTGACAAACTTCTGGACTTCAGGAACTGAAGCCAATTCTTTCTGGAAGAAAATCGACAGGGCCGAAATTTGAACCTTAATGGACCCCAATTTGAGGCCCATAGACACTCCTGTTTGCAGGAAATGCAGGAATCGACCGAGTTGAAATCTCTTCGTGGGGCCTTCCTGGCCTCACACCACGCAACATATTTTCGCCACATGTGGTGATAATGTTGTGCGGTCACCTCCTTCCTGGCTTTGACCAGGGTAGGAATGACCTCTTCCGGAATGCCTTTTTCCCTTAGGATCCGGCGTTCCCCCACCATGCCGTCAAACGCAGCCGCGGTAAGTCTTGGAACAGACATGGTACTTGTTGAAGCAAGTCCCTTCTTAGCGGCAGAGGCCATGAGTCCTCTGTGAGCATCTCTTGAAGTTCCGGGTACCAAGTCCTTCTTGGCCAATCCGGAGCCACGAGTATAGTTCTTACTCCTCTATGTCTTATAATTCTCAATACCTTGGGTATGAGAAGCAGAGGAGGGAACACATACACCGACTGGTACACCCACGGTGTTATCAGAACGTCCACAGTTATTGCCTGAGGGTCTCTTGACCTGGCGCAATACCTGTCCAGTTTTTTGTTCAGGCGGGACGCCATCATGTCCACCTTTGGTCTTTCCCAACGGTTCACAATCATGTGGAAGACTTCCCGATGAAGTCTCCACTCTCCCGGGTGGAGGCCGTGCCTGCTGAGGAAGTCTGCTTCCCAGTTGTCCACTCCCGGAATGAACACTGCTGACAGTGCTATCACATGATTTTCCGCCCAGCAAAGAATCCTTGCAGTTTCTGCCATTGCCCTCCTGCTTCTTGTGCCGCCCTGTCTGTTTACGTGGGCGACTGCCGTGATGTTGTCCGACTGGATCAATACCGGCTGACCTTGAAGCAGAGGTCTTGCTAAGCTTAGAGCATTGTAAATTGCCCTTAGCTCCAGTATATTTATGTGGAGAGAAGTCTCCAGACTTGATCACACTCCCTGGAAATTTTTTCCTTGTGTGACTGCTCCCCAGCCTTCCAGGCTGGCATCCGTGGTCACCAGCATCCAATCCTGAATGCCGAATCTGCGGCCCTCTAGAAGATGAGCACTCTGTAACCACCACAGGAGAGACACCCTTGTCCTTGGAGATAGGGTTATCCGCTGATGAATCTGAAGATGCGATCCGGACCATTTGTCCAGCAGATCCCACTGAAAAGTTCTTGCGTGGAATCTGCCGAATGGAATCGCTTCGTAAGAAGCCACCATTTTTCCCAGGACCCTTGTGCAATGATGCACTGACACTTTTCCTGGTTTTAGGAGGTTCCTGACTAGCTCGGATAACTCCCTGGCTTTCTCCTCCGGGAGAAAACCTTTTTCTGGACTGTGTCCAGAATCATCCCTAGGAACAGCAGACGTGTCGTCGGAAACGGCTGCGATTTTTAGAATCCACCCGTGCTGTCGTAGAACTACTTGAGATAGTGCTACTCCGACCTCCAACTGTTCTCTGGACCTTGCCCTTATCAGGAGATCGTCCAAGTAAGGGATAATTAAGACGCCTTTTCTTTGAAGAAGAATCATCATTTCGGCCATTACCTTGGTAGAGACCCGGGGTGCCGTGGACAATCCAAACAGCAGCGTCTGAAACTGATAGTGACAGTTCTGTACCACGAACCTGAGGTACCCTTGGTGAGAAGGGCAATTTGGGACATGGAGGTAAGCATCCTTGATGTCCAGGGACACCATATAGTCCCCTTCTTCCTGGTTCGCTATCACTGCTCTGAGTGACTCCATCTTGATTTGAACCTTTGTATGTAAGTGTTCAAAGATTACAGATTTAGAATAGGTCTCACCGAGCCGTCTGGCTTCAGTACCACAATATAGTGTGGAATAATACCCCTTTCCTTGTTGTAGGAGGGGTACTTTGATTATCACCTGCTGGGAATACAGCTTGTGAATTGTTTCCAATACTGCCTCCCTGTCGGAGGGAGACGTTGGTAAAGCAGACTTCAGGAGCCTGCGAGGGGGAGACGTCTCGAATTTCCAATCTGTACCCCTGGGATACTACTTGTAGGATCCAGGGGTCCACTTGCGAGTGAGCCCACTACGCGCTGAAACTCTTGAGACGACCCCCCACCGCACCTGAGTCCGCTTGTACGGCCCCAGCGTCATGCTGAGGACTTGGCAGAAGCGGTGGAGGGCTTCTGTTCCTGGGAATGGGCTGCCTGCTGCAGTCTTCTTCCCTTTCCTCTATCCCTGGGCAGATATGACTGGCCTTTTGCCCGCTTGCCCTTATGGGGACGAAAGGACTGAGGCTGAAAAGACGGTGTCTTTTTCTGCTGAGATGTGACTTGGGGTAAAAAAGGTGGATTTTCCAGCTGTTGCCGTGGCCACCAGGTCCGATGGACCGATCCCAAATAACTCCTCCCCTTTATACGGCAATACTTCCATGTGCCGTTTGGAATCTGCATCACCTGACCACTGTCGTGTCCATAAACATCTTCTGGCAGATATGGACATCGCACTTACTCTTGATGCCAGAGTGCAAATATCCCTCTGTGCATCTCGCATATATAGAAATGCATCCTTTAAATGCTCTATAGTCAATAAAATACTGTCCCTGTCAAGGGTATCAATATTTTCAGTCAGGGAATCCGACCAAGCCACCCCAGCGCTGCACATCCAGGCTGAGGCGATCGCTGGTCGCAGTATAACACCAGTATGTGTGTATATACTTTTTAGGATATTTTCCAGCCTCCTATCAGCTGGCTCCTTGAGGGCGGCCGTATCTGGAGACGGTACCGCCACTTGTTTTGATAAGCGTGTGAGCGCCTTATCCACCCTAAGGGGTGTTTCCCAACGCGCCCTAACTTCTGGCGGGAAAGGGTATACCGCCAATAATTTTCTATCGGGGGAAACCCACGCATCATCACACACTTCATTTAATTTATCTGATTCAGGAAAAACTACAGGTAGTTTTTTCACACTCCACATAATACCCTTTTTTGTGGTACTTGTAGTATCAGAAATATGTAACACCTCCTTCATTGCCCTTAACAAGTAACGTGTGGCCCTAAAGGAAAATACGTTTGTTTCTTCACCGTCGACACTGGAGTCAGTGTCCGTGTCTGTGTCGACCGACTGAGGTAAAAGGACGTTTTAACTCCCCTGACGGTGTTTGAGACGCCTGGACAGGTACTAATTGGTTTGCCGGCCGTCTCATGTCGTCAACCGACCTTGCAGCGTGTTGACATTATCACGTAATTCCTTAAATAAGCCATCCATTCCGGTGTCGACTCCCTAGAGAGTGACATCACCATTACAGGCAATTGCTCCGCCTCCTCACCAACATCGTCCTCATACATGTCGACACACACGTACCGACACACAGCACACACACAGGGAATGCTCTGATAGAGGACAGGACCCCACTAGCCCTTTGGAGAGACAGAGGGAGAGTTTGCCAGCACACACCAAAACGCTATAATTATACAGGGACAACCTTTATATAAGTGTTTTTCCCTTATAGCATCTTAATATATATAATCATATCGCCAAATAAGTGCCCCCCCTCTCTGTTTTAACCCTGTTTCTGTAGTGCAGTGCAGGGGAGAGCCTGGGAGCCTTCCCACCAGCATTTCTGTGAGGGAAAATGGCGCTGTGTGCTGAGGAGAATAGGCCCCGCCCCCTTTTCGGCGGGCTTCTTCTCCCGTTTTTCTGAGACCTGGCAGGGGTTAAATACATCCATATAGCCCCAGGGGCTATATGTGATGTATCTTTTAGCCAGTATAGGTATTTCATTGCTGCCCAGGGCGCCCCCCCAGCGCCCTGCACCCTCAGTGACCGCTGGTGTGAAGTGTGCTGACAACAATGGCGCACAGCTGCAGTGCTGTGCGCTACCTCATGAAGACTGAAAAGTCTTCTGCCGCCGGTTTCTGGACCTCTTCACTCTTCGGCATCTGCAAGGGGGTCGGCGGCGCGGCTCTGGGACCGGACTCCATGGCTGGGCCTGTGTTCGATCCCTCTGGAGCTAATGGTGTCCAGTAGCCTAAGAAGCCAATCCATCCTGCACGCAGGTGAGTTCACTTCTTCTCCCCTAAGTCCCTCGTAGCAGTGAGCCTGTTGCCAGCAGGACTCACTGAAAATAAAAAACCTAACAAAACTTTTACTCTAAGCAGCTCTTTAGGAGAGCCACCTAGATTGCACCCTTCTCGGCCGGGCACAAAAATCTAACTGAGGCTTGGAGGAGGGTCATAGGGGGAGGAGCCAGTGCACACCACCTGATCCTAAAGCTTTTACTTTTGTGCCCTGTCTCCTGCGGAGCCGCTAATCCCCATGGTCCTGACGGAGTCCCCAGCATCCACTTAGGACGTCAGAGAAATAAAGGATAATAATAATAATAATAAATAATATAATATATAGCAGTACGGTACAGTAGGCCACTGCTCTACCTACCTCTGTGTCGTCAAGTATACTATCCATCCATACCTGTGGTGCATTTTAGAAAAAAACATGTCTCGGCAGAGCAATCTATAAATCCATCATTTTTCAGACAGCAACAGTGGGTATTGTAATAGTCACCCAATCCATCACTTTTATAGGGTTACATGCACCCACATGCTACAGCCTGTCTCAATAATTTTACTGTCACGCTGTGTGTGTTTGTGTTTTTATTTGGGTATTTTTTGTTGTTGTAGAACTACAGGTACCAGCAAGCCCGTTATTTCCCCGCCTGCTGGTACTTGAGGTTCTCCAAGTACCAGCAAGCGGGGGAGGCTTGCTGGGCCTTGTAGTTCCACAACGAAAAAACAATATTCTTTTTTTACACACATGGCTATCAGCCCGGCACCCACCACCCAGGGGTGCTGGGGACAGCCTCGGGCTTCACCCCTGGCCCTTGGGTGCCTCGAGGGGAGGAACCTCTTGATTTAAGGGGTCCCCACTCCTCCAGGGAACCCCGGCCAGGGGTGACTAGTTGGAGGGGTAATGCCAGGGCCGCAGGGACCTACATAAAAGTGTCCCCCGGCTGTGGCATTATCTCTCTGGCTAGTGGAGCCCGGTGCTGGTTTTAAAAATATGGGGGACCCCTACATCTATTGTCCCACGTATTTTTGGAACCTGGACCGGTCTAAGAGCCCGGTGCTAGTTGTCTAAATACGGGGAACCCCTGTCCAATTTTTCCCCCAGTATTTAAATAACCAGGACCGGCTCAAAGAGCCCGAGGCTGGTTATACTAAGGAGGGGGGACCTCACGCATTTTTTTTAACCCATTCAGACCCTTCTCCTTTAAGTTAATGGAAGCCCTGGACAACAAAATTGCATTCATGTCCTCCTCCCTCACCCTTCCCAGTCCCAAACACTCATTTTTTTTTCTTTAAAAATTTATAATATATAACGAGAACAATGAGCAGGCAGGCAGCGGGCATTGGCGGCATCGGACTGAGATAGAAATTAGTGGTGGAGGGCTGGGTCAGTTGATTGTGGGCGAGTTTGTAAGCCATTGGCGGTGGCAGCGGGTATCGGCTCAGAGGCAGTAGCGGGCATTGGCTAAGGGTCATCGGCAGGATTCGGCGGACATTATGGCTGTAGTGCCTCACTAGCCACTGACCTCACCGCACGCCACTGTGGGACAGATGTAACATGCAGAGAGAGGTAGATTTGGGAGGGGGAATGTCCTAGCATAACTGTTAATTGCAGTGTAATACTGTAATTCAGCTGTGCAGCATTTGTGGCTAAATGTCAAAGAAGCCAGTATTTACCCTGCATGCAAAACAATAAATGTATTTGAACATACCTCCCAACTATCCCAATTTTTGCAGGACAGTCACTTTTTTGGGGAATGTCCAGCTAACCCAAACAACCCCCCCCCCTTCCCATGGGGAAGGGGGGGGGGGTGGAAGGCTCCCTGTAGCTTGTTGCTCTGCAAATATGCACATTGTGGGTAATTCAGACCTGATCGCTAGGGTGTGTTTTTTGCATCCCTGTAATCAGGTAGTTGCCGCCTACAGCGGAAGGGAAAATTTGCTGTGCAGGTGTGTGATCACATGTGCACAAGAGCTGCACAGCTCAGCACTTACTCAGCCATTGAGGTGACGTCACAAATCCTCCCACAAAACGCCGGGTCCCTCCAGTGTTTTTCCGGACACTCCCTAGAAACATTCAGTTGCCACCCACACAAACACCCTCTTCTTGTCAATCTTCTTGTGATCTCCGGACCGTCGCACTTACGCATTGTGGCGCATACGCATGTGCAGTGCAGACCAGATTGCCCGCTGGGTGAAAATAAATTGAAGCGATCTGGTCTGAATAAGCCTCAATGTCTATTCACGGGAGACAGAGGGGCTGGGGCATGGCCAGCAGCTCACAGAGCACCTATAATGACAAAAATGGGAGACATGGCTCATGATCGCGATATACCTGCGAAGGTACGCCCTCTACTGATTGACAGGCAGAGGCATTCGCATTTTCTGCGGGGCACCCGGAGAAAATGTAGGCACACGCACAGGATGGACCCTGCGTATATGCCCCCATCCTCTTCATAGTTTTTGCGGTTGGAACGCGTATTACGATCCAAACTGAATTAGGCCCTATGTCTTATATACACGAGCAGTGTGAAAACATCAATCGATGGGGGTAATTCCAAGATGATTGCAGCAGGAATTTTGTTAGCAGTTGGGCAAAACCATGTGTACTGCAGGGGAGGCAGATATAACATGTGCAGAAAGAGTTAGATTTGGGTGAGTTATTTTGTTTCTGTGCCGGGTAAATACTGACTGCTTTATTTTTACACTGCAAATTAGATTGCAGATTGAACACACCACACCCAAATCTAACTCTCTCTGCACATGTTAAATCTGCCTTTCCTGCAGTGCACATAGGTGGTCATTCCGAGTTGTTCGCTCGGTAATTTTCTTCGCATCGCAGCGATTTTCCGCTTAATGCGCATGTGCAATGTTCACACTGCGACTGCGCCAAGTAAATTTGCTATACAGTTAGGAATATTACTCACGTTTTTTTCATCGTTCTGGTGATCGTAATGTGATTGACAGGAAGTGGGTGTTTCTGGGCGGAAACAGGCCGCTTTAGGGGCGTGTGGGAAAAAATGCTACCGTTTCTGGGAAAAACGCGGGAGTGGCTGGAGAAACGGAGGAGTGTCTGGGCGAACGCTGGGTGTGTTTGTGACGTCAAACCAGGAACGACAAGCACTGAACTGATCGCACTGGCAGAGTAAGTCTCGAGCTACTCAGAAACTGCACAGAGATGTCTTATCGCAATATTGCAAATTTTTCGTTCGCAATTTTAAGATGCTAAGATTCACTCCCAGTAGGCGGCAGCTTAGCGTGTGCAATGGGGTAATTCTGAGTTGATCGCAGCAGGATTTTTGTTAGCAGTTGGGCAAAACCATGTGCACTGCATTTACGAACAGATGATTTTTTTATATAAATTTTAAAATGTTAGTAAATGTGTGTGTTTTTTTCAACCTGGAAGCCCAACATCGATTAAGATCGATCTTAAATAGACCCCTGGGTTTTAAGGATAACCATGGTTGAGTCCAATGGTTAATTCACATTGACCGAAGTTCTAATTAAGTCACCTGTGCTCAAGCATGATATCCTTAAAATCTGGATTGCAATGACAGCATTTTGGAACTATGCCTAAGGGTTTAATTTTTACATTTATCCACTGACAATAAATCTACCTACAATATCCCTGTAACTGTTATGATTACAGTATTTCACTAAATAATTTAATTTGCTGAACCTTCTGTAAAAAGAAATATTAAGCTGCTGTAATTCCCAGATGCAGCAAATTTGTTAGCTAGTGGGCAAAACCATGTGCACTGCAGGGATGGGGGGGGGCAGATATAACATTTGCAGAGAGATTTAGGTGGGTTATATTGTTTGTGTGCAGGGTAAATACTGGCTGTTTTGTTTTTACACTGCAATTTAGATTTCAGTTTGAACACACCGCACCAAAATCTAACTCTCTCTGCACATATTATACACCCCCCCCCCCCTGCAGTGTACATGGTTTTAGCTAATAAATTTGCTGCTGTGATCAGATCTGAGTTAAGCCCTATGTATTTGGCACTGGCAAAGGGTTAGAGGCCTTGCTGTAGAGCTCACACCTTTCTTATCATGCATTGTAATATTTCCTATGTCCTGATGTTGTGCTCTCTGCTCCATCCAAGTAAACAGCAATGTAGCATGGCTATCAAAGAGCGTGAAGATTGCAGATTTCCTGGGATTAATGCTAAGGAATGCTATTCCAGAGGCTGCTGCTTTAATTCAAGTGTCACTGGGGTTAAATGGTGTTTTTACCTTAAAAACACAGGTAGAGTATATAGTACAGTGGTAAAGTGGGAGCATGTAGTGCTATTGATTACAGATTTGATGGAGCTTAAACATGGATAAGGTCCATGGCTCTAAGAGTTTATCTTGTGTATCCTTTATTCTTAGTCATGGTCAGATAAGATTAGAAAATACCATTTAAGTGGAAATTTCCTGTTAGCTGTTTTTCAGTTTGCTCAACTGTCTGATTAACTGGTCCTAAAAAAGGACCAAAGGAGCTAAATTGCCCTGTGATCTAGCTAAATTGCCCCAGTTAAAAAAAAAACTAAGCTGCTGTAATTCCTGGATGTTTCCTTACTGCATCAACAGGAAGTGACAAGAAACAATGTAATGTGGAACCGTACAGCAGAAGGGATTGCGGCTACCCCACAATAAGTGCAGCGGAATGTAAGAAGAGGAATTGTTGCTTTGACTGCAGCATTCCCGGGGTTAACTGGTGTTTCTTCAAGTCACAAGGTATGGAGCTGCTGTATAGTTACTCGCAAGTCAGTAGTTGTATGATGCTCACACCTGTTAAGCTGGATACACACAGAATGCCCTACACAGGGGGTGAAATGAGCGCCCCCCCCACCCCCCGTATGCTCAGCACACATCACGCTGTGCTGAGCGGGGGGAGAGATGTGTGCTGAGCAGTTCGCTCAGCACACATCTCTCCCCAAAATCGGGCCGTGAATACGGACCTTTAAACTGGATCCACACTTAGATTATCTGTCCAATTTTTTTTTCTAGTTGAAACAAAATTATGCTAATATGTGGCAGCAAATGACAATTGACCATTTGCTCACAAACACTGGAAAACATCCAAAAATGGTCATTTAGATAAATTGGTTAAATCCATTTCATTTAGCTAATTTATCCAAACTACCTTTATTGTATCTTTGTGGGTGAATGATGTGTGGGTCAGTGTTGAGGGTGGTGGAGGAGATGGGTAATAGGCACAGCAGGGTGTGGACAGTCAAATAGTGTGCTTAGAGGTTCAGAGTCATTGTATGAGACTCTGGCAACAGTGACTTGATGAGTCTGGTGTCCATAGGGTGGGACGCATTAACCTTTTTATGCTATTGAAATAGTTCTCCTCCTGACCGACGCAGTTCCTTGCTCCGAGGTTGGTGTATTGTCCTGTTGCAGCGTCTCTCCACTGTGGTCACAGTGAGCTGTGTGGTGTTGCTGGCGCATGCCAATCTCCCCCCAACCTCCCTCTTGCATTTCAGACCTACGTACGCATGATGGGATCTTGTATGATATGCGCGTGTGCTGTAGAGATGAAAGTGGGGGTGAGGAGGCAGATCGTGAGATGGGGAAACTTTGTGGACTGTTAGCGAAGGGGAGCACTGGGCAATCTGAGTTGCAAAGAGGGCAGCAGAAGAGGTTATTGCATGTGCACTGGTGACAGGTCCATCCTTGGTGGCCAGCCTCAGTGGTAAAGGTGTACATGAGCTAGTGTCCCTTGGCCAGCCATGTACCATGGCCACCTCCCTACCTCCTATATATTCTCCCTGATCTGTCACTTTGTTACGGTCTGCTGCTGGCACTGGTGTATCGTCCTGCAGTTGCCGTCTCCGCCCATTGCTGTGACTTCCCCCAGAGTTAGCCACACAGAGTGACAGATCTGGGAAAATATATAGGAGATCATTACTTTCACTTGCAGCCTACCTTATTTTTTGCAGCCTAGCATGCTCCTGACCCCTTCTCTCACTAATACTTATACAACATTCATGAACTCATCTTAAGGTTTCTTTATTATTCAGTCACACTGTCTTGGATCCAAACCATTTCCTGTGGCATTGCAGTCAAACAATTGAGCTATTTACCCTTGCATAGAAAGGTATAATCTAAGCTAGAGAATTCTATTTGGAGCTCACCTTGTACTTTGTGAAGAAATAATCAGCTTTGTGGCTGAGCAGATATATGGAGTGTGTGGCTGCACACTGCATTGATCTGCTGAGTTGCAATGCTAATAATTTTTTTTTTGCAAAGTACCAATAGCTTCATTGTGAAGGTGGAAAGAAGGGTGTTACGGCATGGAATGTACAAACTGCGAGACCCTGCTGGTAGCGCCTTTGTCTATTTAGTAGGAAGGGCACGTAACAGCCGGGGGGCAATGGAGGAAGCCCCTTTAGGGCTGGAGCCCGGCGGCAACTGACTCCGTTGTCTCTGGCAGTTCCGCCCCTGGACTAGAGGAATGGTCAAGAACATGGCAACATTTAATGCCAAAAAATGCAAAATCATACACGTCTCAAAAATGCAAAGGCTAACTATAATATTAAGGGCATTATAATGGCAAGAGGAAAGCTATCTAAGTATTACTATTTCAGGTAAGCAATGTAACAAAGCAATAGGAAAGGCAAGTCAGATGCTTGTTTGCATAGGTTAAAGAACCAGTAGCAGAAAAAAGTAATACAGGTTGAGTTTCCCATATCCAAATATTCCGAAATACGGAATATTCCGAAATACGGACTTTTTTGAGTGAGACTGAGATAGTGAAACCTTTGTGTTTTGATGGCTCAGTGTACACAAACTTTGTTTAATACTCAAAGTTATTAAAAATATTGTATTAAATGAACTTCAGACTGTGTGTATAAGGTGTATATGAAACATAAATGAATTCTGTGAATGTACACACACTTTGTTTAATGCACATTGGAAAATTCAGGCCTATGTCGTGTAGATGATGGCCTAACAGGAGGCTTTAAAATTTTAATTCTAGTGTCCTTCGTTTGGGAGAAAAATGCAAAGGTACAAGACAGCTTTTCCTTGCCAATATCTCTCTTTTGCAAAGAGCTGCGCATTGGAAAATTCATGGCTATGCCGTGTAGATGATGGTCTAACAGGAGGCTTTAAAATTTTCTTTCTAGTGTCCTTCGTTTGGGAGAAAAATGCAATGGTACAAGACAGCTTTTCCTTGCCAATACCTCTCTTTTGCAAAGAGCTGGGCTTTGGAAAATTCAGGGCTATGTCGTGTAGATGATGGCCTAACAGGAGGCTTTAAAATTTTCTTTCTAGTGTCCTTCGTTTGGGAGAAAAATGCAATGGTACAATACAGCTTTTCCTTGCCAATATCTCTCTTTTGCAAAGAGCTGCGCATTGGAAAATTCAGGGCTATGTCGTGTAGATGATGGCCTAACAGGAGGCTTTAAAATTTTCTTTCTAGTGTCCTTAGTTTGGGAGAAAAATGCAAAGGTACAAGACAGCTTTTCCTTGCCAATATCTCTCTTTTGCAAAGAGCTGCGCATTGGAAAATTCAGGGCTATGTCGTGTAGATGATGGCCTAACAGGAGGCTTTAAAATTTTCTTTCTAGTGTCCTTCGTTTGGGAGAAAAATGCAAAGGTACAAGACTGCTTTTCCTTGCCAATATCTCTCTTTTGCAAAGAGCTGCGCATTGGAAAATTCAGGGCTATGTCGTGTAGATGATGGCTTAACAGGAGGCTTTAAAATTTTCTTTCTAGTGACCTTCGTTTGGGAGAAAAATGCAAAGGTACAAGACCGCTTTTCCTTGCCAATATCTCTCTTTTGCAAAAAGCTGCGCATTGGAAAATTCAGGGCTATATCGTGTAGATGATGGCCTAACAGGAGGCTTTAAAATTTCAATTCTAGTGTCCTTCGTTTGGGAGAAAAATGCAAAGGTACAAGACAGCTTTTCCTTGCCAATATCTCTCTTTTGCAAAGAGCTGCGCATTGGAAAATTCATGGCTATGCCGTGTAGATGATGGTCTAACAGGAGGCTTTAAAATTTTCTTTCTAGTGTCCTTCGTTTGGGAGAAAAATGCAATGGTACAAGACAGCTTTTCCTTGCCAATATCTCTCTTTTGCAAAGAGCTGCGCATTGGAAAATTCAGGGCTATGTCGTGTAGATGATGGCCTAACAGGAGGCTTTAAAATTTTCTTTCTAGTGAACTTCGTTTGGGAGAAAAATGCAAAGGTACAAGACAGCTTTTCCTTGCCAATATCTCTCTTTTGCAAAGAGCTGCGCATTGGAAAATTCAGGGCTATGTCGTGTAGATGATGGCCTAACAGGAGGCTTTAAAATTTTCTTTCTAGTGTCCTTCGTTTGGGAGAAAAATGCAATGGTACAAGACAGCTTTTCCTTGCCAATATCTCTCTTTTGAAAAGAGCTGCGCATTGGAAAATTCAGGGCTATGTCGTGTAGATGATGGTCTAACAGGAGGCTTTAAAATTTTCTTTCTAGTGTCCTTCGTTTGGGAGAAAAATGCAATGGTACAAGACAGCTTTTCCTTGCCAATATCTCTCTTTTGCAAAGAGCTGGGCTTTGGAAAATTCAGGGCTATGTCGTGTAGATGATGGCCTAACAGGAGGCTTTAAAATTTTCTTTCTAGTGTCCTTCGTTTGGGAGAAAAATGCAATGGTACAATACAGCTTTTCCTTGCCAGTATCTCTCTTTTGCAAAGTGCTGCGCATTGGAAAATTCAGGGCTATGTCGTGTAGATGATGGACTAACAGGAGGCTTTAAAATTTTCTTTCTAGTGTCCTTCGTTTGGGAGAAAAATGCAAAGGTACAAGACAGCTTTTCCTTGCCAATATCTCTCTTTTGCAAAGAGCTGCGCATTGGAAAATTCAGGGCTATATCGTGTAGATGATGGCCTAACAGGAGGCTTTAAAATTTTAATTCTAGTGTCCTTCGTTTGGGAGAAAAATGCAAAGGTACAAGACAGCTTTTCCTTGCCAATATCTCTCTTTTGCAAAGAGCTGCGCATTGGAAAATTCATGGCTATGCCGTGTAGATGATGGTCTAACAGGAGGCTTTAAAATTTTCTTTCTAGTGTCCTTCGTTTGGGAGAAAAATGCAATGGTACAAGACAGCTTTTCCTTGCCAATATCTCTCTTTTGCAAAGAGCTGCGCATTGGAAAATTCAGGGCTATGTCGTGTAGATGATGGCCTAACAGGAGGCTTTAAAATTTTCTTTCTAGTGTCCTTCGTTTGGGAGAAAAATGCAAAGGTACAAGACAGCTTTTCCTTGCCAATATCTCTCTTTTGCAAAGAGCTACGCATTGGAAAATTCAGGGCTATGTCGTGTAGATGATGGCCTAACAGGAGGCTTTAAAATTTTAATTCTAGTGTCCTTCGTTTGGGAGAAAAATGCAAAGGTACAAGACAGCTTTTCCTTGCCAATATCTCTCTTTTGCAAAGAGCTGCGCATTGGAAAATTCATGGCTATGCCGTGTAGATGATGGTCTAACAGGAGGCTTTAAAATTTTCTTTCTAGTGTCCTTCGTTTGGGAGAAAAATGCAATGGTACAAGACAGCTTTTCCTTGCCAATACCTCTCTTTTGCAAAGAGCTGGGCTTTGGAAAATTCAGGGCTATGTCGTGTAGATGATGGCCTAACAGGAGGCTTTAAAATTTTCTTTCTAGTGTCCTTCGTTTGGGAGAAAAATGCAATGGTACAATACAGCTTTTCCTTGCCAATATCTCTCTTTTGCAAAGAGCTGCGCATTGGAAAATTCAGGGCTATGTCGTGTAGATGATGGCCTAACAGGAGGCTTTAAAATTTTCTTTCTAGTGTCCTTCGTTTGGGAGAAAAATGCAAAGGTACAAGACAGATTTTCCTTGCCAATATCTCTCTTTTGCAAAGAGCTACGCATTGGAAAATTCAGGGCTATGTCGTGTAGATGATGGCTTAACAGGAGGCTTTACAATTTTCTTTCTAGTGACCTTCGTTTGGGAGAAAAATGCAAAGGTACAAGACAGCTTTTCCTTGCCAATATCTCTCTTTTGCAAAGAGCTGCGCATTGGAAAATTCAGGGCTATGTCGTGTAGATGATGGCCTAACAGGAGGCTTTAAAATTTTCTTTCTAGTGTCCTTCGTTTGGGAGAAAAATGCAAAGGTACAAGACTGCTTTTCCTTGCCAATATCTCTCTTTTGCAAAGAGCTACGCATTGGAAAATTCAGGGCTATGTCGTGTAGATGATGGCTTAACAGGAGGCTTTAAAATTTTCTTTCTAGTGACCTTCGTTTGGGAGAAAAATGCAAAGGTACAAGACCGCTTTTCCTTGCCAATATCTCTCTTTTGCAAAAAGCTGCGCATTGGAAAATTCAGGGCTATATCGTGTAGATGATGGCCTAACAGGAGGCTTTAAAATTTCAATTCTAGTGTCCTTCGTTTGGGAGAAAAATGCAAAGGTACAAGACAGCTTTTCCTTGCCAATATCTCTCTTTTGCAAAGAGCTGCGCATTGGAAAATTCATGGCTATGCCGTGTAGATGATGGTCTAACAGGAGGCTTTAAAATTTTCTTTCTAGTGTCCTTCGTTTGGGAGAAAAATGCAATGGTACAAGACAGCTTTTCCTTGCCAATATCTCTTTTGCAAAGAGCTGCGCATTGGAAAATTCAGGGCTATGTCGTGTAGATGATGGCCTAACAGGAGGCTTTAAAATTTTCTTTCTAGTGAACTTCGTTTGGGAGAAAAATGCAAAGGTACAAGACAGCTTTTCCTTGCCAATATCTCTCTTTTGCAAAGAGCTGCGCATTGGAAAATTCAGGGCTATGTCGTGTAGATGATGGCCTAACAGGAGGCTTTAAAAATTTCTTTCTTAGTGTCCTTCGTTTGGGAGAAAAATGCAATGGTACAAGACAGCTTTTCCTTGCCAATATCTCTCTTTTGCAAAGAGCTACGCATTGGAAAATTCAGGGCTATGTCGTGTAGATGATGGCTTAACAGGAGGCTTTAAAATTTTCTTTCTAGTGACCTTCGTTTGGGAGAAAAATGCAAAGGTACAAGACAGCTTTTCCTTGCCAATATCTCTCTTTTGCAAAGAGCTGCGCATTGGAAAATTCAGGGCTATATCGTGTAGATGATGGCCTAACAGGAGGCTTTAAAATTTCAATTCTAGTGTCCTTCGTTTGGGAGAAAAATGCAAAGGTACAAGACAGCTTTTCCTTGCCAATATCTCTCTTTTGCAAAGAGCTGCGCATTGGAAAATTCATGGCTATGCCGTGTAGATGATGGTCTAACAGGAGGCTTTAAAATTTTCTTTCTAGTGTCCTTCGTTTGGGAGAAAAATGCAAAGGTACAAGACAGCTTTTCCTTGCCAATATCTCTCTTTTGCAAAGAGCTGCGCATTGGAAAATTCAGGGCTATGTCGTGTAGATGATGGCCTAACAGGAGGCTTTAAAATTTTCTTTCTAGTGTCCTTCGTTTGGGAGAAAAATGCAATGGTACAAGACAGCTTTTCCTTGCCAATATCTCTCTTTTGCAAAGAGCTGCGCATTGGAAAATTCAGGGCTATGTCGTGTAGATGATGGTCTAACAGGAGGCTTTAAAATTTTCTTTCTAGTGTCCTTCGTTTGGGAGAAAAATGCAATGGTACAAGACAGCTTTTCCTTGCCAATATCTCTCTTTTGCAAAGAGCTGGGCTTTGGAAAATTCAGGGCTATGTCGTGTAGATGATGGCCTAACAGGAGGCTTTAAAATTTTCTTTCTAGTGTCCTTCGTTTGGGAGAAAAATGCAATGGTACAATACAGCTTTTCCTTGCCAATATCTCTCTTTTGCAAAGTGCTGCGCATTGGAAAATTCAGGGCTATGTCGTGTAGATGATGGCCTAACAGGAGGCTTTAAAATTTTCTTTCTAGTGTCCTTCGTTTGGGAGAAAAATGCAAATGTACAAGACAGCTTTTCCTTGCCAATATCTCTCTTTTGCAAAGAGCTGCGCATTGGAAAATTCAGGGCTATATCGTGTAGATGATGGCCTAACAGGAGGCTTTAAAATTTTAATTCTAGTGTCCTTCGTTTGGGAGAAAAATGCAAAGGTACAAGACAGCTTTTCCTTGCCAATATCTCTCTTTTGCAAAGAGCTGCGCATTGGAAAATTCATGGCTATGCCGTGTAGATGATGGTCTAACAGGAGGCTTTAAAATTTTCTTTCTAGTGTCCTTCGTTTGGGAGAAAAATGCAATGGTACAAGACAGCTTTTCCTTGCCAATATCTCTCTTTTGCAAAGAGCTGCGCATTGGAAAATTCAGGGCTATGTCGTGTAGATGATGGCCTAACAGGAGGCTTTAAAATTTTCTTTCTAGTGTCCTTCGTTTGGGAGAAAAATGCAAAGGTACAAGACAGCTTTTCCTTGCCAATATCTCTCTTTTGCAAAGAGCTACGCATTGGAAAATTCAGGGCTATGTCGTGTAGATGATGGCCTAACAGGAGGCTTTAAAATTTTCTTTCTAGTGACCTTCGTTTGGGAGAAAAATGCAAAGGTACAAGACAGCTTTTCCTTGCCAATATCTCTCTTTTGCATAGAGCTGCGCATTGGAAAATTCAGGGCTATGTCGTGTAGATAATGGCCTAACAGGAGGCTTTAAAATCTTAATTCTAGTGTCCTTCGTTTGGGAGAAAAATGCAAAGGTACAAGATAGCTTTTCCTTGCCAATATCTCTCTTTTGCAAAGAGCTGCGCATTGGAAAATTCATGGCTATGCCGTGTAGATGATGGCCTAACAGGAGGCTTTAAAATTTTCTTTCTAGTGTCCTTCGTTTGGGAGAAAAATGCAATGGTACAAGACAGCTTTTCCTTCCCAATATCTCTCTTTTGCAAAGAGCTACGCATTGGAAAATTCAGGGATATGTCGTGTAGATGATGGCCTAACAGGAGGCTTTAAAATTTTCTTTCTAGTGACCTTCGTTTGGGAGAAAAATGCAAAGGTACAAGACAGCTTTTCCTTGCCAATATCTTTCTTTTGCAAAGAGCTACGCATTGGAAAATTCAGGGCTATGTCGTGTAGATGATGGCCTAACAGGAGGCTTTAAAATTTTCTTTCTAGTGACCTTCGTTTGGGAGAAAAATGCAAAGGTACAAGACAGCTTTTCCTTGCCAATATCTCTCTTTTGCAAAGAGCTACGCATTGGAAAATTCAGGGCTATGTCGTGTAGATGATGGCCTAACAGGAGGCTTTAAAATTTTCTTTCTAGTGACCTTCGTTTGGGAGAAAAATGCAAAGGTACAAGACAGCTTGTCCTTGCCAATATCTCTCTTTTGCAAAGAGCTGCGCATTGGAAAATTCAGGCCTATGTCGTGTAGATGATGTCCTAACAGGAGGCTTTAAAATTTTAATTCTAGTGTCCTTCGTTTGGGAGAAAAATGCAAAGGTACAAGACAGCTTTTCCTTGCCAATATCTCTCTTTTGCAAAGAGCTGCGCATTGGAAAATTCATGGCTATGCCGTGTAGATGATGGTCTAACAGGAGGCTTTAAAATTTTCTTTCTAGTGTCCTTCGTTTGGGAGAAAAATGCAATGGTACAAGACAGCTTTTCCTTGCCAATACCTCTCTTTTGCAAAGAGCTGGGCTTTGGAAAATTCAGGGCTATGTCGTGTAGATGATGGCCTAACAGGAGGCTTTAAAATTTTCTTTCTAGTGTCCTTCGTTTGGGAGAAAAATGCAATGGTACAATACAGCTTTTCCTTGCCAATATCTCTCTTTTGCAAAGAGCTGCGCATTGGAAAATTCAGGGCTATGTCGTGTAGATGATGGCCTAACAGGAGGCTTTAAAATTTTCTTTCTAGTGTCCTTCGTTTGGGAGAAAAATGCAAAGGTACAAGACAGCTTTTCCTTGCCAATATCTCTCTTTTGCAAAGAGCTACGCATTGGAAAATTCAGGGCTATGTCGTGTAGATGATGGCTTAACAGGAGGCTTTACAATTTTCTTTCTAGTGACCTTCGTTTGGGAGAAAAATGCAAAGGTACAAGACAGCTTTTCCTTGCCAATATCTCTCTTTTGCAAAGAGCTGCGCATTGGAAAATTCAGGGCTATGTCGTGTAGATGATGGCCTAACAGGAGGCTTTAAAATTTTCTTTCTAGTGTCCTTCGTTTGGGAGAAAAATGCAAAGGTACAAGACTGCTTTTCCTTGCCAATATCTCTCTTTTGCAAAGAGCTACGCATTGGAAAATTCAGGGCTATGTCGTGTAGATGATGGCTTAACAGGAGGCTTTAAAATTTTCTTTCTAGTGACCTTCGTTTGGGAGAAAAATGCAAAGGTACAAGACCGCTTTTCCTTGCCAATATCTCTCTTTTGCAAAAAGCTGCGCATTGGAAAATTCAGGGCTATATCGTGTAGATGATGGCCTAACAGGAGGCTTTAAAATTTCAATTCTAGTGTCCTTCGTTTGGGAGAAAAATGCAAAGGTACAAGACAGCTTTTCCTTGCCAATATCTCTCTTTTGCACAGAGCTGCGCATTGGAAAATTCATGGCTATGCCGTGTAGATGATGGTCTAACAGGAGGCTTTAAAATTTTCTTTCTAGTGTCCTTCGTTTGGGAGAAAAATGCAATGGTACAAGACAGCTTTTCCTTGCCAATATCTCTCTTTTGCAAAGAGCTGCGCATTGGAAAATTCAGGGCTATGTCGTGTAGATGATGGCCTAACAGGAGGCTTTAAAATTTTCTTTCTAGTGAACTTCGTTTGGGATAAAAATGCAAAGGTACAAGACAGCTTTTCCTTGCCAATATCTCTCTTTTGCAAAGAGCTGCGCATTGGAAAATTCAGGGCTATGTCGTGTAGATGATGGCCTAACAGGAGGCTTTAAAATTTTCTTTCTAGTGTCCTTCGTTTGGGAGAAAAATGCAATGGTACAAGACAGCTTTTCCTTGCCAATATCTCTCTTTTGCAAAGAGCTGCGCATTGGAAAATTCAGGGCTATGTCGTGTAGATGATGGTCTAACAGGAGGCTTTAAAATTTTCTTTCTAGTGTCCTTCGTTTGGGAGAAAAATGCAATGGTACAAGACAGCTTTTCCTTGCCAATATCTCTCTTTTGCAAAGAGCTGGGCTTTGGAAAATTCAGGGCTATGTCGTGTAGATGATGGCCTAACAGGAGGCTTTAAAATTTTCTTTCTAGTGTCCTTCGTTTGGGAGAAAAATGCAATGGTACAATACAGCTTTTCCTTGCCAGTATCTCTCTTTTGCAAAGTGCTGCGCATTGGAAAATTCAGGGCTATGTCGTGTAGATGATGGCCTAACAGGAGGCTTTAAAATTTTCTTTCTAGTGTCCTTCGTTTGGGAGAAAAATGCAAAGGTACAAGACAGCTTTTCCTTGCCAATATCTCTCTTTTGCAAAGAGCTGCGCATTGGAAAATTCAGGGCTATATCGTGTAGATGATGGCCTAACAGGAGGCTTTAAAATTTTAATTCTAGTGTCCTTCGTTTGGGAGAAAAATGCAAAGGTACAAGACAGCTTTTCCTTGCCAATATCTCTCTTTTGCAAAGAGCTGCGCATTGGAAAATTCCTGGCTATGCCGTGTAGATGATGGTCTAACAGGAGGCTTTAAAATTTTCTTTCTAGTGTCCTTCGTTTGGGAGAAAAATGCAATGGTACAAGACAGCTTTTCCTTGCCAATATCTCTCTTTTGCAAAGAGCTGCGCATTGGAAAATTCAGGGCTATGTCGTGTAGATGATGGCCTAACAGGAGGCTTTAAAATTTTCTTTCTAGTGTCCTTCGTTTGGGAGAAAAATGCAAAGGTACAAGACAGCTTTTCCTTGCCAATATCTCTCTTTTGCAAAGAGCTACGCATTGGAAAATTCAGGGCTATGTCGTGTAGATGATGGCCTAACAGGAGGCTTTAAAATTTTCTTTCTAGTGACCTTCGTTTGGGAGAAAAATGCAATGGTACAAGACAGCTTTTCCTTGCCAATATCTCTCTTTTGCAAAGAGCTGCGCATTGGAAAATTCAGGGCTATGTCGTGTAGATGATGGCCTAACAGGAGGCTTTAAAATTTTCTTTCTAGTGTCCTTCGTTTGGGAGAAAAATGCAATGGTACAAGACAGCTTTTCCTTGCCAATATCTCTCTTTTGCAAAGAGCTGCGCATTGGAAAATTCAGGGCTATGTCGTGTAGATGATGGTCTAACAGGAGGCTTTAAAATTTTCTTTCTAGTGTCCTTCGTTTGGGAGAAAAATGCAATGGTACAAGACAGCTTTTCCTTGCCAATATCTCTCTTTTGCAAAGAGCTGGGCTTTGGAAAATTCAGGGCTATGTCGTGTAGATGATGGCCTAACAGGAGGCTTTAAAATTTTCTTTCTAGTGTCCTTCGTTTGGGAGAAAAATGCAATGGTACAATACAGCTTTTCCTTGCCAATATCTCTCTTTTGCAAAGTGCTGCGCATTGGAAAATTAAGGGCTATGTCGTGTAGATGATGGCCTAACAGGAGGCTTTAAAATTTTCTTTCTAGTGTCCTTCGTTTGGGAGAAAAATGCAAATGTACAAGACAGCTTTTCCTTGCCAATATCTCTCCTTTGCAAAGAGCTGCGCATTGGAAAATTCAGGGCTATATCGTGTAGATGATGGCCTAACAGGAGGCTTTAAAATTTTAATTCTAGTGTCCTTCGTTTGGGAGAAAAATGCAAAGGTACAAGACAGCTTTTCCTTGCCAATATCTCTCTTTTGCAAAGAGCTGCGCATTGGAAAATTCATGGCTATGCCGTGTAGATGATGGTCTAACAGGAGGCTTTAAAATTTTCTTTCTAGTGTCCTTCGTTTGGGAGAAAAATGCAATGGTACAAGACAGCTTTTCCTTGCCAATATCTCTCTTTTGCAAAGAGCTGCGCATTGGAAAATTCAGGGCTATGTCGTGTAGATGATGGCCTAACGGGAGGCTTTAAAATTTTCTTTCTAGTGTCCTTCGTTTGGGAGAAAAATGCAAAGGTACAAGACAGCTTTTCCTTGCCAATATCTCTCTTTTGCAAAGAGCTACGCATTGGAAAATTCAGGGCTATGTCGTGTAGATGATGGCCTAACAGGAGGCTTTAAAATTTTCTTTCTAGTGACCTTCGTTTGGGAGAAAAATGCAAAGGTACAAGACAGCTTTTCCTTGCCAATATCTCTCTTTTGCATAGAGCTGCGCATTGGAAAATTCAGGGCTATGTCGTGTAGATACTGGCCTAACAGGAGGCTTTAAAATCTTAATTCTAGTGTCCTTCGTTTGGGAGAAAAATGCAAAGGTACAAGATAGCTTTTCCTTGCCAATATCTCTCTTTTGCAAAGAGCTGCGCATTGGAAAATTCATGGCTATGCCGTGTAGATGATGGCCTAACAGGAGGCTTTAAAATTTTCTTTCTAGTGTCCTTCGTTTGGGAGAAAAATGCAATGGTACAAGACAGCTTTTCCTTGCCAATATCTCTCTTTTGCAAAGAGCTGCGCATTGGAAAATTCAGGGCTATGTCGTGTAGATACTGGCCTAACAGGAGGCTTTAAAATCTTAATTCTAGTGTCCTTCGTTTGGGAGAAAAATGCAAAGGTACAAGATAGCTTTTCCTTGCCAATATCTCTCTTTTGCAAAGTGCTGCGCATTGGAAAATTCAGGGCTATGTCGTGTAGATGATGGACTAACAGGAGGCTTTAAAATTTTCTTTCTAGTGTCCTTCGTTTGGGAGAAAAATGCAAAGGTACAAGACAGCTTTTCCTTGCCAATATCTCTCTTTTGCAAAGAGCTGCGCATTGGAAAATTCAGGGCTATATCGTGTAGATGATGGCCTAACAGGAGGCTTTAAAATTTTAATTCTAGTGTCCTTCGTTTGGGAGAAAAATGCAAAGGTACAAGACAGCTTTTCCTTGCCAATATCTCTCTTTTGCAAAGAGCTGCGCATTGGAAAATTCATGGCTATGCCGTGTAGATGATGGTCTAACAGGAGGCTTTAAAATTTTCTTTCTAGTGTCCTTCGTTTGGGAGAAAAATGCAATGGTACAAGACAGCTTTTCCTTGCCAATATCTCTCTTTTGCAAAGAGCTGCGCATTGGAAAATTCAGGGCTATGTCGTGTAGATGATGGCCTAACAGGAGGCTTTAAAATTTTCTTTCTAGTGTCCTTCGTTTGGGAGAAAAATGCAAAGGTACAAGACAGCTTTTCCTTGCCAATATCTCTCTTTTGCAAAGAGCTACGCATTGGAAAATTCAGGGCTATGTCGTGTAGATGATGGCCTAACAGGAGGCTTTAAAATTTTAATTCTAGTGTCCTTCGTTTGGGAGAAAAATGCAAAGGTACAAGACAGCTTTTCCTTGCCAATATCTCTCTTTTGCAAAGAGCTGCGCATTGGAAAATTCATGGCTATGCCGTGTAGATGATGGTCTAACAGGAGGCTTTAAAATTTTCTTTCTAGTGTCCTTCGTTTGGGAGAAAAATGCAATGGTACAAGACAGCTTTTCCTTGCCAATACCTCTCTTTTGCAAAGAGCTGGGCTTTGGAAAATTCAGGGCTATGTCGTGTAGATGATGGCCTAACAGGAGGCTTTAAAATTTTCTTTCTAGTGTCCTTCGTTTGGGAGAAAAATGCAATGGTACAATACAGCTTTTCCTTGCCAATATCTCTCTTTTGCAAAGAGCTGCGCATTGGAAAATTCAGGGCTATGTCGTGTAGATGATGGCCTAACAGGAGGCTTTAAAATTTTCTTTCTAGTGTCCTTCGTTTGGGAGAAAAATGCAAAGGTACAAGACAGATTTTCCTTGCCAATATCTCTCTTTTGCAAAGAGCTACGCATTGGAAAATTCAGGGCTATGTCGTGTAGATGATGGCTTAACAGGAGGCTTTACAATTTTCTTTCTAGTGACCTTCGTTTGGGAGAAAAATGCAAAGGTACAAGACAGCTTTTCCTTGCCAATATCTCTCTTTTGCAAAGAGCTGCGCATTGGAAAATTCAGGGCTATGTCGTGTAGATGATGGCCTAACAGGAGGCTTTAAAATTTTCTTTCTAGTGTCCTTCGTTTGGGAGAAAAATGCAAAGGTACAAGACTGCTTTTCCTTGCCAATATCTCTCTTTTGCAAAGAGCTACGCATTGGAAAATTCAGGGCTATGTCGTGTAGATGATGGCTTAACAGGAGGCTTTAAAATTTTCTTTCTAGTGACCTTCGTTTGGGAGAAAAATGCAAAGGTACAAGACCGCTTTTCCTTGCCAATATCTCTCTTTTGCAAAAAGCTGCGCATTGGAAAATTCAGGGCTATATCGTGTAGATGATGGCCTAACAGGAGGCTTTAAAATTTCAATTCTAGTGTCCTTCGTTTGGGAGAAAAATGCAAAGGTACAAGACAGCTTTTCCTTGCCAATATCTCTCTTTTGCAAAGAGCTGCGCATTGGAAAATTCATGGCTATGCCGTGTAGATGATGGTCTAACAGGAGGCTTTAAAATTTTCTTTCTAGTGTCCTTCGTTTGGGAGAAAAATGCAATGGTACAAGACAGCTTTTCCTTGCCAATATCTCTTTTGCAAAGAGCTGCGCATTGGAAAATTCAGGGCTATGTCGTGTAGATGATGGCCTAACAGGAGGCTTTAAAATTTTCTTTCTAGTGAACTTCGTTTGGGAGAAAAATGCAAAGGTACAAGACAGCTTTTCCTTGCCAATATCTCTCTTTTGCAAAGAGCTGCGCATTGGAAAATTCAGGGCTATGTCGTGTAGATGATGGCCTAACAGGAGGCTTTAAAAATTTCTTTCTTAGTGTCCTTCGTTTGGGAGAAAAATGCAATGGTACAAGACAGCTTTTCCTTGCCAATATCTCTCTTTTGCAAAGAGCTACGCATTGGAAAATTCAGGGCTATGTCGTGTAGATGATGGCTTAACAGGAGGCTTTAAAATTTTCTTTCTAGTGACCTTCGTTTGGGAGAAAAATGCAAAGGTACAAGACAGCTTTTCCTTGCCAATATCTCTCTTTTGCAAAGAGCTGCGCATTGGAAAATTCAGGGCTATATCGTGTAGATGATGGCCTAACAGGAGGCTTTAAAATTTCAATTCTAGTGTCCTTCGTTTGGGAGAAAAATGCAAAGGTACAAGACAGCTTTTCCTTGCCAATATCTCTCTTTTGCAAAGAGCTGCGCATTGGAAAATTCATGGCTATGCCGTGTAGATGATGGTCTAACAGGAGGCTTTAAAATTTTCTTTCTAGTGTCCTTCGTTTGGGAGAAAAATGCAAAGGTACAAGACAGCTTTTCCTTGCCAATATCTCTCTTTTGCAAAGAGCTGCGCATTGGAAAATTCAGGGCTATGTCGTGTAGATGATGGCCTAACAGGAGGCTTTAAAATTTTCTTTCTAGTGTCCTTCGTTTGGGAGAAAAATGCAATGGTACAAGACAGCTTTTCCTTGCCAATATCTCTCTTTTGCAAAGAGCTGCGCATTGGAAAATTCAGGGCTATGTCGTGTAGATGATGGTCTAACAGGAGGCTTTAAAATTTTCTTTCTAGTGTCCTTCGTTTGGGAGAAAAATGCAATGGTACAAGACAGCTTTTCCTTGCCAATATCTCTCTTTTGCAAAGAGCTGGGCTTTGGAAAATTCAGGGCTATGTCGTGTAGATGATGGCCTAACAGGAGGCTTTAAAATTTTCTTTCTAGTGTCCTTCGTTTGGGAGAAAAATGCAATGGTACAATACAGCTTTTCCTTGCCAATATCTCTCTTTTGCAAAGTGCTGCGCATTGGAAAATTCAGGGCTATGTCGTGTAGATGATGGCCTAACAGGAGGCTTTAAAATTTTCTTTCTAGTGTCCTTCGTTTGGGAGAAAAATGCAAATGTACAAGACAGCTTTTCCTTGCCAATATCTCTCTTTTGCAAAGAGCTGCGCATTGGAAAATTCAGGGCTATATCGTGTAGATGATGGCCTAACAGGAGGCTTTAAAATTTTAATTCTAGTGTCCTTCGTTTGGGAGAAAAATGCAAAGGTACAAGACAGCTTTTCCTTGCCAATATCTCTCTTTTGCAAAGAGCTGCGCATTGGAAAATTCATGGCTATGCCGTGTAGATGATGGTCTAACAGGAGGCTTTAAAATTTTCTTTCTAGTGTCCTTCGTTTGGGAGAAAAATGCAATGGTACAAGACAGCTTTTCCTTGCCAATATCTCTCTTTTGCAAAGAGCTGCGCATTGGAAAATTCAGGGCTATGTCGTGTAGATGATGGCCTAACAGGAGGCTTTAAAATTTTCTTTCTAGTGTCCTTCGTTTGGGAGAAAAATGCAAAGGTACAAGACAGCTTTTCCTTGCCAATATCTCTCTTTTGCAAAGAGCTACGCATTGGAAAATTCAGGGCTATGTCGTGTAGATGATGGCCTAACAGGAGGCTTTAAAATTTTCTTTCTAGTGACCTTCGTTTGGGAGAAAAATGCAAAGGTACAAGACAGCTTTTCCTTGCCAATATCTCTCTTTTGCATAGAGCTGCGCATTGGAAAATTCAGGGCTATGTCGTGTAGATAATGGCCTAACAGGAGGCTTTAAAATCTTAATTCTAGTGTCCTTCGTTTGGGAGAAAAATGCAAAGGTACAAGATAGCTTTTCCTTGCCAATATCTCTCTTTTGCAAAGAGCTGCGCATTGGAAAATTCATGGCTATGCCGTGTAGATGATGGCCTAACAGGAGGCTTTAAAATTTTCTTTCTAGTGTCCTTCGTTTGGGAGAAAAATGCAATGGTACAAGACAGCTTTTCCTTCCCAATATCTCTCTTTTGCAAAGAGCTACGCATTGGAAAATTCAGGGATATGTCGTGTAGATGATGGCCTAACAGGAGGCTTTAAAATTTTCTTTCTAGTGACCTTCGTTTGGGAGAAAAATGCAAAGGTACAAGACAGCTTTTCCTTGCCAATATCTTTCTTTTGCAAAGAGCTACGCATTGGAAAATTCAGGGCTATGTCGTGTAGATGATGGCCTAACAGGAGGCTTTAAAATTTTCTTTCTAGTGACCTTCGTTTGGGAGAAAAATGCAAAGGTACAAGACAGCTTTTCCTTGCCAATATCTCTCTTTTGCAAAGAGCTACGCATTGGAAAATTCAGGGCTATGTCGTGTAGATGATGGCCTAACAGGAGGCTTTAAAATTTTCTTTCTAGTGACCTTCGTTTGGGAGAAAAATGCAAAGGTACAAGACAGCTTGTCCTTGCCAATATCTCTCTTTTGCAAAGAGCTGCGCATTGGAAAATTCAGGCCTATGTCGTGTAGATGATGTCCTAACAGGAGGCTTTAAAATTTTAATTCTAGTGTCCTTCGTTTGGGAGAAAAATGCAAAGGTACAAGACAGCTTTTCCTTGCCAATATCTCTCTTTTGCAAAGAGCTGCGCATTGGAAAATTCATGGCTATGCCGTGTAGATGATGGTCTAACAGGAGGCTTTAAAATTTTCTTTCTAGTGTCCTTCGTTTGGGAGAAAAATGCAATGGTACAAGACAGCTTTTCCTTGCCAATATCTCTCTTTTGCAAAGAGCTGGGCTTTGGAAAATTCAGGGCTATGTCGTGTAGATGATGGCCTAACAGGAGGCTTTAAAATTTTCTTTCTAGTGTCCTTCGTTTGGGAGAAAAATGCAATGGTACAATACAGCTTTTCCTTGCCAATATCTCTCTTTTGCAAAGTGCTGCGCATTGGAAAATTCAGGGCTATGTCGTGTAGATGATGGCCTAACAGGAGGCTTTAAAATTTTCTTTCTAGTGTCCTTCGTTTGGGAGAAAAATGCAAATGTACAAGACAGCTTTTCCTTGCCAATATCTCTCTTTTGCAAAGAGCTGCGCATTGGAAAATTCAGGGCTATATCGTGTAGATGATGGCCTAACAGGAGGCTTTAAAATTTTAATTCTAGTGTCCTTCGTTTGGGAGAAAAATGCAAAGGTACAAGACAGCTTTTCCTTGCCAATATCTCTCTTTTGCAAAGAGCTGCGCATTGGAAAATTCATGGCTATGCCGTGTAGATGATGGTCTAACAGGAGGCTTTAAAATTTTCTTTCTAGTGTCCTTCGTTTGGGAGAAAAATGCAATGGTACAAGACAGCTTTTCCTTGCCAATATCTCTCTTTTGCAAAGAGCTGCGCATTGGAAAATTCAGGGCTATGTCGTGTAGATGATGGCCTAACAGGAGGCTTTAAAATTTTCTTTCTAGTGTCCTTCGTTTGGGAGAAAAATGCAAAGGTACAAGACAGCTTTTCCTTGCCAATATCTCTCTTTTGCAAAGAGCTACGCATTGGAAAATTCAGGGCTATGTCGTGTAGATGATGGCCTAACAGGAGGCTTTAAAATTTTCTTTCTAGTGACCTTCGTTTGGGAGAAAAATGCAAAGGTACAAGACAGCTTTTCCTTGCCAATATCTCTCTTTTGCATAGAGCTGCGCATTGGAAAATTCAGGGCTATGTCGTGTAGATAATGGCCTAACAGGAGGCTTTAAAATCTTAATTCTAGTGTCCTTCGTTTGGGAGAAAAATGCAAAGGTACAAGATAGCTTTTCCTTGCCAATATCTCTCTTTTGCAAAGAGCTGCGCATTGGAAAATTCATGGCTATGCCGTGTAGATGATGGCCTAACAGGAGGCTTTAAAATTTTCTTTCTAGTGTCCTTCGTTTGGGAGAAAAATGCAATGGTACAAGACAGCTTTTCCTTCCCAATATCTCTCTTTTGCAAAGAGCTACGCATTGGAAAATTCAGGGATATGTCGTGTAGATGATGGCCTAACAGGAGGCTTTAAAATTTTCTTTCTAGTGACCTTCGTTTGGGAGAAAAATGCAAAGGTACAAGACAGCTTTTCCTTGCCAATATCTTTCTTTTGCAAAGAGCTACGCATTGGAAAATTCAGGGCTATGTCGTGTAGATGATGGCCTAACAGGAGGCTTTAAAATTTTCTTTCTAGTGACCTTCGTTTGGGAGAAAAATGCAAAGGTACAAGACAGCTTTTCCTTGCCAATATCTCTCTTTTGCAAAGAGCTACGCATTGGAAAATTCAGGGCTATGTCGTGTAGATGATGGCCTAACAGGAGGCTTTAAAATTTTCTTTCTAGTGACCTTCGTTTGGGAGAAAAATGCAAAGGTACAAGACAGCTTGTCCTTGCCAATATCTCTCTTTTGCAAAGAGCTGCGCATTGGAAAATTCAGGCCTATGTCGTGTAGATGATGTCCTAACAGGAGGCTTTAAAATTTTAATTCTAGTGTCCTTCGTTTGGGAGAAAAATGCAAAGGTACAAGACAGCTTTTCCTTGCCAATATCTCTCTTTTGCAAAGAGCTGCGCATTGGAAAATTCATGGCTATGCCGTGTAGATGATGGTCTAACAGGAGGCTTTAAAATTTTCTTTCTAGTGTCCTTCGTTTGGGAGAAAAATGCAATGGTACAAGACAGCTTTTCCTTGCCAATACCTCTCTTTTGCAAAGAGCTGGGCTTTGGAAAATTCAGGGCTATGTCGTGTAGATGATGGCCTAACAGGAGGCTTTAAAATTTTCTTTCTAGTGTCCTTCGTTTGGGAGAAAAATGCAATGGTACAATACAGCTTTTCCTTGCCAATATCTCTCTTTTGCAAAGAGCTGCGCATTGGAAAATTCAGGGCTATGTCGTGTAGATGATGGCCTAACAGGAGGCTTTAAAATGTTCTTTCTAGTGTCCTTCGTTTGGGAGAAAAATGCAAAGGTACAAGACAGCTTTTCCTTGCCAATATCTCTATTTTGCAAAGAGCTACGCATTGGAAAATTCAGGGCTATGTCGTGTAGATGATGGCTTAACAGGAGGCTTTAAAATTTTCTTTCTAGTGACCTTCGTTTGGGAGAAAAATGCAAAGGTACAAGACAGCTTTTCCTTGCCAATATCTCTCTTTTGCAAAGAGCTGCGCATTGGAAAATTCAGGGCTATGTCGTGTAGATGATGGCCTAACAGGAGGCTTTAAAATTTTCTTTCTAGTGTCCTTCGTTTGGGAGAAAAATGCAAAGGTACAAGACTGCTTTTCCTTGCCAATATCTCTCTTTTGCAAAGAGCTACGCATTGGAAAATTCAGGGCTATGTCGTGTAGATGATGGCTTAACAGGAGGCTTTAAAATTTTCGTTCTAGTGACCTTCGTTTGGGAGAAAAATGCAAAGGTACAAGACCGCTTTTCCTTGCCAATATCTCTCTTTTGCAAAAAGCTGCGCATTGGAAAATTCAGGGCTATATCGTGTAGATGATGGCCTAACAGGAGGCTTTAAAATTTCAATTCTAGTGTCCTTCGTTTGGGAGAAAAATGCAAAGGTACAAGACAGCTTTTCCTTGCCAATATCTCTCTTTTGCAAAGAGCTGCGCATTGGAAAATTCATGGCTATGCCGTGTAGATGATGGTCTAACAGGAGGCTTTAAAATTTTCTTTCTAGTGTCCTTCGTTTGGGAGAAAAATGCAATGGTACAAGACAGCTTTTCCTTGCCAATATCTCTCTTTTGCAAAGAGCTGCGCATTGGAAAATTCAGGGCTATGTCGTGTAGATGATGGCCTAACAGGAGGCTTTAAAATTTTCTTTCTAGTGAACTTCGTTTGGGAGAAAAATGCAAAGGTACAAGACAGCTTTTCCTTGCCAATATCTCTCTTTTGCAAAGAGCTGCGCATTGGAAAATTCAGGGCTATGTCGTGTAGATGATGGCCTAACAGGAGGCTTTAAAATTTTCTTTCTAGTGTCCTTCGTTTGGGAGAAAAATGCAATGGTACAAGACAGCTTTTCCTTGCCAATATCTCTCTTTTGCAAAGAGCTGCGCATTGGAAAATTCAGGGCTATGTCGTGTAGATGATGGTCTAACAGGAGGCTTTAAAATTTTCTTTCTAGTGTCCTTCGTTTGGGAGAAAAATGCAATGGTACAAGACAGCTTTTCCTTGCCAATATCTCTCTTTTGCAAAGAGCTGGGCTTTGGAAAATTCAGGGCTATGTCGTGTAGATGATGGCCTAACAGGAGGCTTTAAAATTTTCTTTCTAGTGTCCTTCGTTTGGGAGAAAAATGCAATGGTACAATACAGCTTTTCCTTGCCAGTATCTCTCTTTTGCAAAGTGCTGCGCATTGGAAAATTCAGGGCTATGTCGTGTAGATGATGGACTAACAGGAGGCTTTAAAATTTTCTTTCTAGTGTCCTTCGTTTGGGAGAAAAATGCAAAGGTACAAGACAGCTTTTCCTTGCCAATATCTCTCTTTTGCAAAGAGCTGCGCATTGGAAAATTCAGGGCTATATCGTGTAGATGATGGCCTAACAGGAGGCTTTAAAATTTTAATTCTAGTGTCCTTCGTTTGGGAGAAAAATGCAAAGGTACAAGACAGCTTTTCCTTGCCAATATCTCTCTTTTGCAAAGAGCTGCGCATTGGAAAATTCATGGCTATGCCGTGTAGATGATGGTCTAACAGGAGGCTTTAAAATTTTCTTTCTAGTGTCCTTCGTTTGGGAGAAAAATGCAATGGTACAAGACAGCTTTTCCTTGCCAATATCTCTCTTTTGCAAAGAGCTGCGCATTGGAAAATTCAGGGCTATGTCGTGTAGATGATGGCCTAACAGGAGGCTTTAAAACTTTCTTTCTAGTGTCCTTCGTTTGGGAGAAAAATGCAAAGGTACAAGACAGCTTTTCCTTGCCAATATCTCTCTTTTGCAAAGAGCTACGCATTGGAAAATTCAGGGCTATGTCGTGTAGATGATGGCCTAACAGGAGGCTTTAAAATTTTCTTTCTAGTGACCTTCGTTTGGGAGAAAAATGCAAAGGTACAAGACAGCTTTTCCTTGCCAATATCTCTCTTTTGCATAGAGCTGCGCATTGGAAAATTCAGGGCTATGTCGTGTAGATAATGGCCTAACAGGAGGCTTTAAAATTTTAATTCTAGTGTCCTTCGTTTGGGAGAAAAATGCAAAGGTACAAGACAGCTTTTCCTTGCCAATATCTCTCTTTTGCAAAGAGCTGCGCATTGGAAAATTCATGGCTATGCCGTGTAGATGATGGTCTAACAGGAGGCTTTAAAATTTTCTTTCTAGTGTCCTTCGTTTGGGAGAAAAATGCAATGGTACAAGACAGCTTTTCCTTGCCAATACCTCTCTTTTGCAAAGAGCTGGGCTTTGGAAAATTCAGGGCTATGTCGTGTAGATGATGGCCTAACAGGAGGCTTTAAAATTTTCTTTCTAGTGTCCTTCGTTTGGGAGAAAAATGCAATGGTACAATACAGCTTTTCCTTGCCAATATCTCTCTTTTGCAAAGAGCTGCGCATTGGAAAATTCAGGGCTATGTCGTGTAGATGATGGCCTAACAGGAGGCTTTAAAATTTTCTTTCTAGTGTCCTTCGTTTGGGAGAAAAATGCAAAGGTACAAGACAGCTTTTCCTTGCCAATATCTCTCTTTTGCAAAGAGCTACGCATTGGAAAATTCAGGGCTATGTCGTGTAGATGATGGCTTAACAGGAGGCTTTACAATTTTCTTTCTAGTGACCTTCGTTTGGGAGAAAAATGCAAAGGTACAAGACAGCTTTTCCTTGCCAATATCTCTCTTTTGCAAAGAGCTGCGCATTGGAAAATTCAGGGCTATGTCGTGTAGATGATGGCCTAACAGGAGGCTTTAAAATTTTCTTTCTAGTGTCCTTCGTTTGGGAGAAAAATGCAAAGGTACAAGACTGCTTTTCCTTGCCAATATCTCTCTTTTGCAAAGAGCTACGCATTGGAAAATTCAGGGCTATGTCGTGTAGATGATGGCTTAACAGGAGGCTTTAAAATTTTCTTTCTAGTGACCTTCGTTTGGGAGAAAAATGCAAAGGTACAAGACCGCTTTTCCTTGCCAATATCTCTCTTTTGCAAAAAGCTGCGCATTGGAAAATTCAGGGCTATATCGTGTAGATGATGGCCTAACAGGAGGCTTTAAAATTTCAATTCTAGTGTCCTTCGTTTGGGAGAAAAATGCAAAGGTACAAGACAGCTTTTCCTTGCCAATATCTCTCTTTTGCACAGAGCTGCGCATTGGAAAATTCATGGCTATGCCGTGTAGATGATGGTCTAACAGGAGGCTTTAAAATTTTCTTTCTAGTGTCCTTCGTTTGGGAGAAAAATGCAATGGTACAAGACAGCTTTTCCTTGCCAATATCTCTCTTTTGCAAAGAGCTGCGCATTGGAAAATTCAGGGCTATGTCGTGTAGATGATGGCCTAACAGGAGGCTTTAAAATTTTCTTTCTAGTGAACTTCGTTTGGGATAAAAATGCAAAGGTACAAGACAGCTTTTCCTTGCCAATATCTCTCTTTTGCAAAGAGCTGCGCATTGGAAAATTCAGGGCTATGTCGTGTAGATGATGGCCTAACAGGAGGCTTTAAAATTTTCTTTCTAGTGTCCTTCGTTTGGGAGAAAAATGCAATGGTACAAGACAGCTTTTCCTTGCCAATATCTCTCTTTTGCAAAGAGCTGCGCATTGGAAAATTCAGGGCTATGTCGTGTAGATGATGGTCTAACAGGAGGCTTTAAAATTTTCTTTCTAGTGTCCTTCGTTTGGGAGAAAAATGCAATGGTACAAGACAGCTTTTCCTTGCCAATATCTCTCTTTTGCAAAGAGCTGGGCTTTGGAAAATTCAGGGCTATGTCGTGTAGATGATGGCCTAACAGGAGGCTTTAAAATTTTCTTTCTAGTGTCCTTCGTTTGGGAGAAAAATGCAATGGTACAATACAGCTTTTCCTTGCCAGTATCTCTCTTTTGCAAAGTGCTGCGCATTGGAAAATTCAGGGCTATGTCGTGTAGATGATGGCCTAACAGGAGGCTTTAAAATTTTCTTTCTAGTGTCCTTCGTTTGGGAGAAAAATGCAAAGGTACAAGACAGCTTTTCCTTGCCAATATCTCTCTTTTGCAAAGAGCTGCGCATTGGAAAATTCAGGGCTATATCGTGTAGATGATGGCCTAACAGGAGGCTTTAAAATTTTAATTCTAGTGTCCTTCGTTTGGGAGAAAAATGCAAAGGTACAAGACAGCTTTTCCTTGCCAATATCTCTCTTTTGCAAAGAGCTGCGCATTGGAAAATTCCTGGCTATGCCGTGTAGATGATGGTCTAACAGGAGGCTTTAAAATTTTCTTTCTAGTGTCCTTCGTTTGGGAGAAAAATGCAATGGTACAAGACAGCTTTTCCTTGCCAATATCTCTCTTTTGCAAAGAGCTGCGCATTGGAAAATTCAGGGCTATGTCGTGTAGATGATGGCCTAACAGGAGGCTTTAAAATTTTCTTTCTAGTGTCCTTCGTTTGGGAGAAAAATGCAAAGGTACAAGACAGCTTTTCCTTGCCAATATCTCTCTTTTGCAAAGAGCTACGCATTGGAAAATTCAGGGCTATGTCGTGTAGATGATGGCCTAACAGGAGGCTTTAAAATTTTCTTTCTAGTGACCTTCGTTTGGGAGAAAAATGCAATGGTACAAGACAGCTTTTCCTTGCCAATATCTCTCTTTTGCAAAGAGCTGCGCATTGGAAAATTCAGGGCTATGTCGTGTAGATGATGGCCTAACAGGAGGCTTTAAAATTTTCTTTCTAGTGTCCTTCGTTTGGGAGAAAAATGCAATGGTACAAGACAGCTTTTCCTTGCCAATATCTCTCTTTTGCAAAGAGCTGCGCATTGGAAAATTCAGGGCTATGTCGTGTAGATGATGGTCTAACAGGAGGCTTTAAAATTTTCTTTCTAGTGTCCTTCGTTTGGGAGAAAAATGCAATGGTACAAGACAGCTTTTCCTTGCCAATATCTCTCTTTTGCAAAGAGCTGGGCTTTGGAAAATTCAGGGCTATGTCGTGTAGATGATGGCCTAACAGGAGGCTTTAAAATTTTCTTTCTAGTGTCCTTCGTTTGGGAGAAAAATGCAATGGTACAATACAGCTTTTCCTTGCCAATATCTCTCTTTTGCAAAGTGCTGCGCATTGGAAAATTAAGGGCTATGTCGTGTAGATGATGGCCTAACAGGAGGCTTTAAAATTTTCTTTCTAGTGTCCTTCGTTTGGGAGAAAAATGCAAATGTACAAGACAGCTTTTCCTTGCCAATATCTCTCCTTTGCAAAGAGCTGCGCATTGGAAAATTCAGGGCTATATCGTGTAGATGATGGCCTAACAGGAGGCTTTAAAATTTTAATTCTAGTGTCCTTCGTTTGGGAGAAAAATGCAAAGGTACAAGACAGCTTTTCCTTGCCAATATCTCTCTTTTGCAAAGAGCTGCGCATTGGAAAATTCATGGCTATGCCGTGTAGATGATGGTCTAACAGGAGGCTTTAAAATTTTCTTTCTAGTGTCCTTCGTTTGGGAGAAAAATGCAATGGTACAAGACAGCTTTTCCTTGCCAATATCTCTCTTTTGCAAAGAGCTGCGCATTGGAAAATTCAGGGCTATGTCGTGTAGATGATGGCCTAACGGGAGGCTTTAAAATTTTCTTTCTAGTGTCCTTCGTTTGGGAGAAAAATGCAAAGGTACAAGACAGCTTTTCCTTGCCAATATCTCTCTTTTGCAAAGAGCTACGCATTGGAAAATTCAGGGCTATGTCGTGTAGATGATGGCCTAACAGGAGGCTTTAAAATTTTCTTTCTAGTGACCTTCGTTTGGGAGAAAAATGCAAAGGTACAAGACAGCTTTTCCTTGCCAATATCTCTCTTTTGCATAGAGCTGCGCATTGGAAAATTCAGGGCTATGTCGTGTAGATACTGGCCTAACAGGAGGCTTTAAAATCTTAATTCTAGTGTCCTTCGTTTGGGAGAAAAATGCAAAGGTACAAGATAGCTTTTCCTTGCCAATATCTCTCTTTTGCAAAGAGCTGCGCATTGGAAAATTCATGGCTATGCCGTGTAGATGATGGCCTAACAGGAGGCTTTAAAATTTTCTTTCTAGTGTCCTTCGTTTGGGAGAAAAATGCAATGGTACAAGACAGCTTTTCCTTGCCAATATCTCTCTTTTGCAAAGAGCTACGCATTGGAAAATTCAGGGATATGTCGTGTAGATGATGGCCTAACAGGAGGCTTTAAAATTTTCTTTCTAGTGACCTTCGTTTGGGAGAAAAATGCAAAGGTACAAGACAGCTTTTCCTTGCCAATATCTTTCTTTTGCAAAGAGCTACGCATTGGAAAATTCAGGGCTATGTCGTGTAGATGATGGCCTAACAGGAGGCTTTAAAATTTTCTTTCTAGTGACCTTCGTTTGGGAGAAAAATGCAAAGGTACAAGACAGCTTTTCCTTGCCAATATCTCTCTTTTGCAAAGAGCTACGCATTGGAAAATTCAGGGCTATGTCGTGTAGATGATGGCCTAACAGGAGGCTTTAAAATTTTCTTTCTAGTGACCTTCGTTTGGGAGAAAAATGCAAAGGTACAAGACAGCTTGTCCTTGCCAATATCTCTCTTTTGCAAAGAGCTGCGCATTGGAAAATTCAGGCCTATGTCGTGTAGATGATGTCCTAACAGGAGGCTTTAAAATTTTAATTCTAGTGTCCTTCGTTTGGGAGAAAAATGCAAAGGTACAAGACAGCTTTTCCTTGCCAATATCTCTCTTTTGCAAAGAGCTGCGCATTGGAAAATTCATGGCTATGCCGTGTAGATGATGGTCTAACAGGAGGCTTTAAAATTTTCTTTCTAGTGTCCTTCGTTTGGGAGAAAAATGCAATGGTACAAGACAGCTTTTCCTTGCCAATACTTCTCTTTTGCAAAGAGCTGGGCTTTGGAAAATTCAGGGCTATGTCGTGTAGATGATGGCCTAACAGGAGGCTTTAAAATTTTCTTTCTAGTGTCCTTCGTTTGGGAGAAAAATGCAATGGTACAATACAGCTTTTCCTTGCCAATATCTCTCTTTTGCAAAGAGCTGCGCATTGGAAAATTCAGGGCTATGTCGTGTAGATGATGGCCTAACAGGAGGCTTTAAAATTTTCTTTCTAGTGTCCTTCGTTTGGGAGAAAAATGCAAAGGTACAAGACTGCTTTTCCTTGCCAATATCTCTCTTTTGCAAAGAGCTGCGCATTGGAAAATTCAGGGCTATGTCGTGTAGATGATGGCCTAACAGGAGGCTTTAAAATTTTCTTTCTAGTGTCCTTCGTTTGGGAGAAAAATGCAAAGGTACAAGACAGCTTTTCCTTGCCAATATCTCTCTTTTGCAAAGAGCTACGCATTGGAAAATTCAGGGCTATGTCGTGTAGATGATGGCCTAACAGGAGGCTTTAAAATTTTCTTTCTAGTGACCTTCGTTTGGGAGAAAAATGCAAAGGTACAAGACAGCTTTTCCTTGCCAATATCTCTCTTTTGCATAGAGCTGCGCATTGGAAAATTCAGGGCTATGTCGTGTAGATAATGGCCTAACAGGAGGCTTTAAAATTTTAATTCTAGTGTCCTTCGTTTGGGAGAAAAATGCAAAGGTACAAGACAGCTTTTCCTTGCCAATATCTCTCTTTTGCAAAGAGCTGCGCATTGGAAAATTCATGGCTATGCCGTGTAGATGATGGTCTAACAGGAGGCTTTAAAATTTTCTTTCTAGTGTCCTTCGTTTGGGAGAAAAATGCAATGGTACAAGACAGCTTTTCCTTGCCAATACCTCTCTTTTGCAAAGAGCTGGGCTTTGGAAAATTCAGGGCTATGTCGTGTAGATGATGGCCTAACAGGAGGCTTTAAAATTTTCTTTCTAGTGTCCTTCGTTTGGGAGAAAAATGCAATGGTACAATACAGCTTTTCCTTGCCAATATCTCTCTTTTGCAAAGAGCTGCGCATTGGAAAATTCAGGGCTATGTCGTGTAGATGATGGCCTAACAGGAGGCTTTAAAATTTTCTTTCTAGTGTCCTTCGTTTGGGAGAAAAATGCAAAGGTACAAGACAGCTTTTCCTTGCCAATATCTCTCTTTTGCAAAGAGCTACGCATTGGAAAATTCAGGGCTATGTCGTGTAGATGATGGCTTAACAGGAGGCTTTACAATTTTCTTTCTAGTGACCTTCGTTTGGGAGAAAAATGCAAAGGTACAAGACAGCTTTTCCTTGCCAATATCTCTCTTTTGCAAAGAGCTGCGCATTGGAAAATTCAGGGCTATGTCGTGTAGATGATGGCCTAACAGGAGGCTTTAAAATTTTCTTTCTAGTGTCCTTCGTTTGGGAGAAAAATGCAAAGGTACAAGACAGCTTTTCCTTGCCAATATCTCTCTTTTGCAAAGAGCTGCGCATTGGAAAATTCAGGGCTATATCGTGTAGATGATGGCCTAACAGGAGGCTTTAAAATTTTAATTCTAGTGTCCTTCGTTTGGGAGAAAAATGCAAAGGTACAAGACAGCTTTTCCTTGCCAATATCTCTCTTTTGCAAAGAGCTGCGCATTGGAAAATTCCTGGCTATGCCGTGTAGATGATGGTCTAACAGGAGGCTTTAAAATTTTCTTTCTAGTGTCCTTCGTTTGGGAGAAAAATGCAATGGTACAAGACAGCTTTTCCTTGCCAATATCTCTCTTTTGCAAAGAGCTGCGCATTGGAAAATTCAGGGCTATGTCGTGTAGATGATGGCCTAACAGGAGGCTTTAAAATTTTCTTTCTAGTGTCCTTCGTTTGGGAGAAAAATGCAAAGGTACAAGACAGCTTTTCCTTGCCAATATCTCTCTTTTGCAAAGAGCTACGCATTGGAAAATTCAGGGCTATGTCGTGTAGATGATGGCCTAACAGGAGGCTTTAAAATTTTCTTTCTAGTGACCTTCGTTTGGGAGAAAAATGCAATGGTACAAGACAGCTTTTCCTTGCCAATATCTCTCTTTTGCAAAGAGCTGCGCATTGGAAAATTCAGGGCTATGTCGTGTAGATGATGGCCTAACAGGAGGCTTTAAAATTTTCTTTCTAGTGTCCTTCGTTTGGGAGAAAAATGCAATGGTACAAGACAGCTTTTCCTTGCCAATATCTCTCTTTTGCAAAGAGCTGCGCATTGGAAAATTCAGGGCTATGTCGTGTAGATGATGGTCTAACAGGAGGCTTTAAAATTTTCTTTCTAGTGTCCTTCGTTTGGGAGAAAAATGCAATGGTACAAGACAGCTTTTCCTTGCCAATATCTCTCTTTTGCAAAGAGCTGGGCTTTGGAAAATTCAGGGCTATGTCGTGTAGATGATGGCCTAACAGGAGGCTTTAAAATTTTCTTTCTAGTGTCCTTCGTTTGGGAGAAAAATGCAATGGTACAATACAGCTTTTCCTTGCCAATATCTCTCTTTTGCAAAGAGCTGCGCATTGGAAAATTCAGGGCTATGTCGTGTAGATGATGGCCTAACAGGAGGCTTTAAAATTTTCTTTCTAGTGTCCTTCGTTTGGGAGAAAAATGCAAAGGTACAAGACAGCTTTTCCTTGCCAATATCTCTCTTTTGCAAAGAGCTACGCATTGGAAAATTCAGGGCTATGTCGTGTAGATGATGGCTTAACAGGAGGCTTTACAATTTTCTTTCTAGTGACCTTCGTTTGGGAGAAAAATGCAAAGGTACAAGACAGCTTTTCCTTGCCAATATCTCTCTTTTGCAAAGAGCTGCGCATTGGAAAATTCAGGGCTATGTCGTGTAGATGATGGCCTAACAGGAGGCTTTAAAATTTTCTTTCTAGTGTCCTTCGTTTGGGAGAAAAATGCAAAGGTACAAGACAGCTTTTCCTTGCCAATATCTCTCTTTTGCAAAGAGCTGCGCATTGGAAAATTCAGGGCTATATCGTGTAGATGATGGCCTAACAGGAGGCTTTAAAATTTTAATTCTAGTGTCCTTCGTTTGGGAGAAAAATGCAAAGGTACAAGACAGCTTTTCCTTGCCAATATCTCTCTTTTGCAAAGAGCTGCGCATTGGAAAATTCCTGGCTATGCCGTGTAGATGATGGTCTAACAGGAGGCTTTAAAATTTTCTTTCTAGTGTCCTTCGTTTGGGAGAAAAATGCAATGGTACAAGACAGCTTTTCCTTGCCAATATCTCTCTTTTGCAAAGAGCTGCGCATTGGAAAATTCAGGGCTATGTCGTGTAGATGATGGCCTAACAGGAGGCTTTAAAATTTTCTTTCTAGTGTCCTTCGTTTGGGAGAAAAATGCAAAGGTACAAGACAGCTTTTCCTTGCCAATATCTCTCTTTTGCAAAGAGCTACGCATTGGAAAATTCAGGGCTATGTCGTGTAGATGATGGCCTAACAGGAGGCTTTAAAATTTTCTTTCTAGTGACCTTCGTTTGGGAGAAAAATGCAATGGTACAAGACAGCTTTTCCTTGCCAATATCTCTCTTTTGCAAAGAGCTGCGCATTGGAAAATTCAGGGCTATGTCGTGTAGATGATGGCCTAACAGGAGGCTTTAAAATTTTCTTTCTAGTGTCCTTCGTTTGGGAGAAAAATGCAATGGTACAAGACAGCTTTTCCTTGCCAATATCTCTCTTTTGCAAAGAGCTGCGCATTGGAAAATTCAGGGCTATGTCGTGTAGATGATGGTCTAACAGGAGGCTTTAAAATTTTCTTTCTAGTGTCCTTCGTTTGGGAGAAAAATGCAATGGTACAAGACAGCTTTTCCTTGCCAATATCTCTCTTTTGCAAAGAGCTGGGCTTTGGAAAATTCAGGGCTATGTCGTGTAGATGATGGCCTAACAGGAGGCTTTAAAATTTTCTTTCTAGTGTCCTTCGTTTGGGAGAAAAATGCAATGGTACAATACAGCTTTTCCTTGCCAATATCTCTCTTTTGCAAAGTGCTGCGCATTGGAAAATTAAGGGCTATGTCGTGTAGATGATGGCCTAACAGGAGGCTTTAAAATTTTCTTTCTAGTGTCCTTCGTTTGGGAGAAAAATGCAAATGTACAAGACAGCTTTTCCTTGCCAATATCTCTCCTTTGCAAAGAGCTGCGCATTGGAAAATTCAGGGCTATATCGTGTAGATGATGGCCTAACAGGAGGCTTTAAAATTTTAATTCTAGTGTCCTTCGTTTGGGAGAAAAATGCAAAGGTACAAGACAGCTTTTCCTTGCCAATATCTCTCTTTTGCAAAGAGCTGCGCATTGGAAAATTCATGGCTATGCCGTGTAGATGATGGTCTAACAGGAGGCTTTAAAATTTTCTTTCTAGTGTCCTTCGTTTGGGAGAAAAATGCAATGGTACAAGACAGCTTTTCCTTGCCAATATCTCTCTTTTGCAAAGAGCTGCGCATTGGAAAATTCAGGGCTATGTCGTGTAGATGATGGCCTAACGGGAGGCTTTAAAATTTTCTTTCTAGTGTCCTTCGTTTGGGAGAAAAATGCAAAGGTACAAGACAGCTTTTCCTTGCCAATATCTCTCTTTTGCAAAGAGCTACGCATTGGAAAATTCAGGGCTATGTCGTGTAGATGATGGCCTAACAGGAGGCTTTAAAATTTTCTTTCTAGTGACCTTCGTTTGGGAGAAAAATGCAAAGGTACAAGACAGCTTTTCCTTGCCAATATCTCTCTTTTGCATAGAGCTGCGCATTGGAAAATTCAGGGCTATGTCGTGTAGATACTGGCCTAACAGGAGGCTTTAAAATCTTAATTCTAGTGTCCTTCGTTTGGGAGAAAAATGCAAAGGTACAAGATAGCTTTTCCTTGCCAATATCTCTCTTTTGCAAAGAGCTGCGCATTGGAAAATTCATGGCTATGCCGTGTAGATGATGGCCTAACAGGAGGCTTTAAAATTTTCTTTCTAGTGTCCTTCGTTTGGGAGAAAAATGCAATGGTACAAGACAGCTTTACCTTGCCAATATCTCTCTTTTGCAAAGAGCTACGCATTGGAAAATTCAGGGATATGTCGTGTAGATGATGGCCTAACAGGAGGCTTTAAAATTTTCTTTCTAGTGACCTTCGTTTGGGAGAAAAATGCAAAGGTACAAGACAGCTTTTCCTTGCCAATATCTTTCTTTTGCAAAGAGCTACGCATTGGAAAATTCAGGGCTATGTCGTGTAGATGATGGCCTAACAGGAGGCTTTAAAATTTTCTTTCTAGTGACCTTCGTTTGGGAGAAAAATGCAAAGGTACAAGACAGCTTTTCCTTGCCAATATCTCTCTTTTGCAAAGAGCTACGCATTGGAAAATTCAGGGCTATGTCGTGTAGATGATGGCCTAACAGGAGGCTTTAAAATTTTCTTTCTAGTGACCTTCGTTTGGGAGAAAAATGCAAAGGTACAAGACAGCTTGTCCTTGCCATTATCTCTCTTTTGCAAAGAGCTGCGCATTGGAAAATTCAGGCCTATGTCGTGTAGATGATGTCCTAACAGGAGGCTTTAAAATTTTAATTCTAGTGTCCTTCGTTTGGGAGAAAAATGCAAAGGTACAAGACAGCTTTTCCTTGCCAATATCTCTCTTTTGCAAAGAGCTGCGCATTGGAAAATTCATGGCTATGCCGTGTAGATGATGGCCTAACAGGAGGCTTTAAAATTTTCTTTCTAGTGTCCTTCGTTTGGGAGAAAAATGCAATGGTACAAGACAGCTTTTCCTTGCCAATACTTCTCTTTTGCAAAGAGCTGGGCTTTGGAAAATTCAGGGCTATGTCGTGTAGATGATGGCCTAACAGGAGGCTTTAAAATTTTCTTTCTAGTGTCCTTCGTTTGGGAGAAAAATGCAATGGTACAATACAGCTTTTCCTTGCCAATATCTCTCTTTTGCAAAGAGCTGCGCATTGGAAAATTCAGGGCTATGTCGTGTAGATGATGGCCTAACAGGAGGCTTTAAAATTTTCTTTCTAGTGTCCTTCGTTTGGGAGAAAAATGCAAAGGTACAAGACTGCTTTTCCTTGCCAATATCTCTCTTTTGCAAAGAGCTGCGCATTGGAAAATTCAGGGCTATGTCGTGTAGATGATGGCCTAACAGGAGGCTTTAAAATTTTCTTTCTAGTGTCCTTCGTTTGGGAGAAAAATGCAAAGGTACAAGACAGCTTTTCCTTGCCAATATCTCTCTTTTGCAAAGAGCTACGCATTGGAAAATTCAGGGCTATGTCGTGTAGATGATGGCCTAACAGGAGGCTTTAAAATTTTCTTTCTAGTGACCTTCGTTTGGGAGAAAAATGCAAAGGTACAAGACAGCTTTTCCTTGCCAATATCTCTCTTTTGCATAGAGCTGCGCATTGGAAAATTCAGGGCTATGTCGTGTAGATAATGGCCTAACAGGAGGCTTTAAAATTTTAATTCTAGTGTCCTTCGTTTGGGAGAAAAATGCAAAGGTACAAGACAGCTTTTCCTTGCCAATATCTCTCTTTTGCAAAGAGCTGCGCATTGGAAAATTCATGGCTATGCCGTGTAGATGATGGTCTAACAGGAGGCTTTAAAATTTTCTTTCTAGTGTCCTTCGTTTGGGAGAAAAATGCAATGGTACAAGACAGCTTTTCCTTGCCAATACCTCTCTTTTGCAAAGAGCTGGGCTTTGGAAAATTCAGGGCTATGTCGTGTAGATGATGGCCTAACAGGAGGCTTTAAAATTTTCTTTCTAGTGTCCTTCGTTTGGGAGAAAAATGCAATGGTACAATACAGCTTTTCCTTGCCAATATCTCTCTTTTGCAAAGAGCTGCGCATTGGAAAATTCAGGGCTATGTCGTGTAGATGATGGCCTAACAGGAGGCTTTAAAATTTTCTTTCTAGTGTCCTTCGTTTGGGAGAAAAATGCAAAGGTACAAGACAGCTTTTCCTTGCCAATATCTCTCTTTTGCAAAGAGCTACGCATTGGAAAATTCAGGGCTATGTCGTGTAGATGATGGCTTAACAGGAGGCTTTACAATTTTCTTTCTAGTGACCTTCGTTTGGGAGAAAAATGCAAAGGTACAAGACAGCTTTTCCTTGCCAATATCTCTCTTTTGCAAAGAGCTGCGCATTGGAAAATTCAGGGCTATGTCGTGTAGATGATGGCCTAACAGGAGGCTTTAAAATTTTCTTTCTAGTGTCCTTCGTTTGGGAGAAAAATGCAAAGGTACAAGACCGCTTTTCCTTGCCAATATCTCTCTTTTGCAAAAAGCTGCGCATTGGAAAATTCAGGGCTATATCGTGTAGATGATGGCCTAACAGGAGGCTTTAAAATTTCAATTCTAGTGTCCTTCGTTTGGGAGAAAAATGCAAAGGTACAAGACAGCTTTTCCTTGCCAATATCTCTCTTTTGCAAAGAGCTGCGCATTGGAAAATTCATGGCTATGCCGTGTAGATGATGGTCTAACAGGAGGCTTTAAAATTTTCTTTCTAGTGTCCTTCGTTTGGGAGAAAAATGCAATGGTACAAGACAGCTTTTCCTTGCCAATATCTCTCTTTTTCAAAGAGCTGCGCATTGGAAAATTCAGGGCTATGTCGTGTAGATGATGGCCTAACAGGAGGCTTTAAAATTTTCTTTCTAGTGAACTTCGTTTGGGAGAAAAATGCAAAGGTACAAGACAGCTTTTCCTTGCCAATATCTCTCTTTTGCAAAGAGCTGCGCATTGGAAAATTCAGGGCTATGTCGTGTAGATGATGGCCTAACAGGAGGCTTTAAAATTTTCTTTCTAGTGTCCTTCGTTTGGGAGAAAAATGCAATGGTACAAGACAGCTTTTCCTTGCCAATATCTCTCTTTTGCAAAGAGCTGCGCATTGGAAAATTCAGGGCTATGTCGTGTAGATGATGGTCTAACAGGAGGCTTTAAAATTTTCTTTCTAGTGTCCTTCGTTTGGGAGAAAAATGCAATGGTACAAGACAGCTTTTCCTTGCCAATATCTCTCTTTTGCAAAGAGCTGGGCTTTGGAAAATTCAGGGCTATGTCGTGTAGATGATGGCCTAACAGGAGGCTTTAAAATTTTCTTTCTAGTGTCCTTCGTTTGGGAGAAAAATGCAATGGTACAATACAGCTTTTCCTTGCCAGTATCTCTCTTTTGCAAAGTGCTGCGCATTGGAAAATTCAGGGCTATGTCGTGTAGATGATGGCCTAACAGGAGGCTTTAAAATTTTCTTTCTAGTGTCCTTCGTTTGGGAGAAAAATGCAAAGGTACAAGACAGCTTTTCCTTGCCAATATCTCTCTTTTGCAAAGAGCTGCGCATTGGAAAATTCAGGGCTATATCGTGTAGATGATGGCCTAACAGGAGGCTTTAAAATTTTAATTCTAGTGTCCTTCGTTTGGGAGAAAAATGCAAAGGTACAAGACAGCTTTTCCTTGCCAATATCTCTCTTTTGCAAAGAGCTGCGCATTGGAAAATTCATGGCTATGCCGTGTAGATGATGGTCTAACAGGAGGCTTTAAAATTTTCTTTCTAGTGTCCTTCGTTTGGGAGAAAAATGCAATAGTACAAGACAGCTTTTCCTTGCCAATATCTCTCTTTTGCAAAGAGCTGCGCATTGGAAAATTCAGGGCTATGTCGTGTAGATGATGGCCTAACAGGAGGCTTTAAAATTTTCTTTCTAGTGTCCTTCGTTTGGGAGAAAAATGCAAAGGTACAAGACAGCTTTTCCTTGCCAATATCTCTCTTTTGCAAAGAGCTACGCATTGGAAAATTCAGGGCTATGTCGTGTAGATGATGGCCTAACAGGAGGCTTTAAAATTTTCTTTCTAGTGACCTTCGTTTGGGAGAAAAATGCAAAGGTACAAGACAGCTTTTCCTTGCCAATATCTCTCTTTTGCATAGAGCTGCGCATTGGAAAATTCAGGGCTATGTCGTGTAGATAATGGCCTAACAGGAGGCTTTAAAATTTTAATTCTAGTGTCCTTCGTTTGGGAGAAAAATGCAAAGGTACAAGATAGCTTTTCCTTGCCAATATCTCTCTTTTGCAAAGAGCTGCGCATTGGAAAATTCATGGCTATGCCGTGTAGATGATGGCCTAACAGGAGGCTTTAAAATTTTCTTTCTAGTGTCCTTCGTTTGGGAGAAAAATGCAATGGTACAAGACAGCTTTTCCTTGCCAATATCTCTCTTTTGCAAAGAGCTACGCATTGGAAAATTCAGGGATATGTCGTGTAGATGATGGCCTAACAGGAGGCTTTAAAATTTTCTTTCTAGTGACCTTCGTTTGGGAGAAAAATGCAAAGGTACAAGACAGCTTTTCCTTGCCAATATCTCTCTTTTGCAAAGAGCTACGCATTGGAAAATTCAGGGCTATGTCGTGTAGATGATGGCCTAACAGGAGGCTTTAAAATTTTCTTTCTAGTGACCTTCGTTTGGGAGAAAAATGCAAAGGTACAAGACAGCTTGTCCTTGCCAATATCTCTCTTTTGCAAAGAGCTGCGCATTGGAAAATTCAGGGCTATGTCGTGTAGATGATGGCCTAACAGGAGGCTTTAAAATTTTAATTCTAGTGTCCTTCGTTTGGGAGAAAAATGCAAAGGTACAAGACAGCTTTTCCTTGCCAATATCTCTCTTTTGCAAAGAGCTGCGCATTGGAAAATTCATGGCTATGCCGTGTAGATGATGGTCTAAACAGGAGGCTTTAAAATTTTCTTTCTAGTGTCCTTCGTTTGGGAGAAAAATGCAAAGGTACAAGACAGCTTTTACTTGCCAATATCTCTCTTTTGCAAAGAGCTGCGCATTGGAAAATTCAGGGCTATGTCGTGTAGATGATGGCCTAACAGGAGGCTTTAAAATTTTCTTTCTAGTGACCTTCGTTTGGGAGAAAAATGCAAAGGTACAAGACAGCTTTTCCTTGCCAATATCTCTCTTTTGCAAAGAGCTGCGCATTGGAAAATTCAGGGCTATGTCGTGTAGATGATGGCCTAACAGGAGGCTTTAAAATTTTCTTTCTAGTGTCCTTCGTTTGGGAGAAAAATGCAAAGGTACAAGACAGCTTTTCCTTGCCAATATCTCTCTTTTGCAAAGAGCTACGCATTGGAAAATTCAGGGCTATGTCGTGTAGATGATGGCTTAACAGGAGGCTTTAAAATTTTCTTTCTAGTGACCTTCGTTTGGGAGAAAAATGCAAAGGTACAAGACAGCTTTTCCTTGCCAATATCTCTCTTTTGCAAAGAGCTGCGCATTGGAAAATTCAGGGCTATATCGTGTAGATGATGGCCTAACAGGAGGCTTTAAAATTTCAATTCTAGTGTCCTTCGTTTGGGAGAAAAATGCAAAGGTACAAGACAGCTTTTCCTTGCCAATATCTCTCTTTTGCAAAGAGCTGCGCATTGGAAAATTCATGGCTATGCCGTGTAGATGATGGTCTAACAGGAGGCTTTAAAATTTTCTTTCTAGTGTCCTTCGTTTGGGAGAAAAATGCAATGGTACAAGACAGCTTTTCCTTGCCAATATCTCTCTTTTGCAAAGAGCTGCGCATTGGAAAATTCAGGGCTATGTCGTGTAGATGATGGCCTAACAGGAGGCTTTAAAATTTTCTTTCCCAAACTTCGTTTGGGAGAAAAATGCAAAGGTACAAGACAGCTTTTCCTTGCCAATATCTCTCTTTTGCAAAGAGCTGCGCATTGGAAAATTCAGGGCTATGTCGTGTAGATGATGGCCTAACAGGAGGCTTTAAAATTTTCTTTCTAGTGTCCTTCGTTTGGGAGAAAAATGCAATGGTACAAGACAGCTTTTCCTTGCCAATATCTCTCTTTTGCAAAGAGCTGCGCATTGGAAAATTCAGGGCTATGTCGTGTAGATGATGGTCTAACAGGAGGCTTTAAAATTTTCTTTCTAGTGTCCTTCGTTTGGGAGAAAAATGCAATGGTACAAGACAGCTTTTCCTTGCCAATATCTCTCTTTTGCAAAGAGCTGGGCTTTGGAAAATTCAGGGCTATGTCGTGTAGATGATGGCCTAACAGGAGGCTTTAAAATTTTCTTTCTAGTGTCCTTCGTTTGGGAGAAAAACGCAATGGTACAATACAGCTTTTCCTTGCCAATATCTCTCTTTTGCAAAGAGCTGCGCATTGGAAAATTCAGGGCTATGTCGTGTAGATGATGGCCTAACAGGAGGCTTTAAAATTTTCTTTCTAGTGTCCTTCGTTTGGGAGAAAAATGCAAAGGTACAAGACAGCTTTTCCTTGCCAATATCTCTCTTTTGCAAAGAGCTGCGCATTGGAAAATTCAGGGCTATATCGTGTAGATGATGGCCTAACAGGAGGCTTTAAAATTTTAATTCTAGTGTCCTTCGTTTGGGAGAAAAATGCAAAGGTACAAGACAGCTTTTCCTTGCCAATATCTCTATTTTGCAAAGAGCTGGGCTTTGGAAAATTCAGGGCTATGTCGTGTAGATGATGGCCTAACAGGAGGCTTTAAAATTTTCTTTCTAGTGTCCTTCGTTTGGGAGAAAAATGCAAAGATACAAGACAGCTTTTCCTTGCCAATATCTCTCTTTTGCAAAGAGCTACGCATTGGAAAATTCAGGTCTATGTCGTGTAGATGATGGCCTAACAGGAGGCTTTAAAATTTTCTTTCTAGTGACCTTCGTTTGGGAGAAAAATGCAAAGGTACAAGACAGCTTTTCCTTGCCAATATCTCTCTTTTGCATAGAGCTGCGCATTGGAAAATTCAGGGCTATGTCGTGTAGATGATGGCCTAACAGGAGGCTTTAAAATTTTAATTCTAGTGTCCTTCGTTTGGGAGAAAAATGCAAAGGTACAAGATAGCTTTTCCTTGCCAATATCTCTCTTTTGCAAAGAGCTGCGCATTGGAAAATTCATGGCTATGCCGTGTAGATGATGGTCTAACATGAGGCTTTAAAATTTTCTTTCTAGTGTCCTTCGTTTGGGAGAAAAATGCAATGGTACAAGACAGCTTTTCCTTGCCAATATCTCTCTTTTGCAAAGAGCTGCGCGTTGGAAAATTCAGGGCTATGTCGTGTAGATGATGGCCTAACAGGAGGCTTTAAAATTTTCTTTCTAGTGTCCTTCGTTTGGGAGAAAAATGCAAAGGTACAAGACAGCTTTTCCTTGCCAATATCTCTCTTTTGCAAAGAGCTACGCATTGGAAAATTCAGGGCTATGTCGTGTAGATGATAGCCTAACAGGAGGCTTTAAAATTTTCTTTCTAGTGACCTTCGTTTGGGAGAAAAATGCAAAGGTACAAGACAGCTTTTCCTTGCCAATATCTCTCTTTTGCAAAGAGCTGCGCATTGGAAAATTCAGGGCTATGTCGTGTAGATGATGGCCTAACAGGAGGCTTTAAAATTTTCTTTCTAGTGTCCTTCGTTTAAGAGAAAAATGCAAAGGTACAAGACAGCTTTTCCTTGCCAATATCTCTCTTTTGCAAAGAGCTACGCATTGGAAAATTCAGGGCTATGTCGTGTAGATGATGGCCTAACAAGAGGCTTTAAAATTTTCTTTCTAGTGACCTTCGTTTGGGAGAAAAATGCAAAGGTACAAGACAGCTTTTCCTTGCCAATATCTCTCTTTTGCAAAGAGCTACGCATTGGAAAATTTAGGGCTATGTCGTGTAGATGATGGCCTAACAGGAGGCTTTAAAATTTTCTTTCTAGTGACCTTCGTTTGGGAGAAAAATGCAAAGGTACAAGACAGCTTTTCCTTGCCAATATCTCTCTTTTGCAAAGAGCTGCGCATTGGAAAATTCAGGGCTATGTCGTGTAGATGATGGCCTAACAGGAGGCTTTAAAATTGTAATTCTAGTGTCCTTCGTTTGGGAGAAAAATGCAAAGGTACAAGACAGCTTTTCCTTGCCAATATCTCTCTTTTGCAAAGAGCTACGCATTGGAAAATTCAGGGCTATGTCGTGTAGATGATGGCCTAACAGGAGGCTTTAAAATTTTCTTTCTAGTGACCTTCGTTTGGGAGAAAAATGCAAAGGTACAAGACAGCTTTTCCTTGCCAATATCTCTCTTTTGCAAAGAGCTGCGCATTGGAAAATTCAGGGCTATGTCGTGTAGATGATGGCCTAACAGGAGGCTTTAAAATTTTCTTTCTAGTGTCCTTCGTTTGGGAGAAAAATGCAATGGTACAAGACAGCTTTTCCTTGCCAATATCTCTCTTTTGCAAAGAGCTGCGCATTGGAAAATTCAGGGCTATGTCGTGTAGATGATGGCCTAACAGGAGGCTTTAAAATTTTCTTTCTAGTGACCTTCGTTTGGGAGAAAAATGCAAAGGTACAAGACAGCTTTTCCTTGCCAATATCTCTCTTTTGCAAAGAGCTGCGCATTGGAAAATTCAGGGCTATGTCGTGTAGATGATGGCCTAACAGGAGGCTTTAAAATTTTCTTTCTAGTGTCCTTCGTTTGGGAGAAAAACGCAATGGTACAATACAGCTTTTCCTTGCCAATATCTCTCTTTTGCAAAGAGCTGCGCATTGGAAAATTCAGGGCTATGTCGTGTAGATGATGGCCTAACAGGAGGCTTTAAAATTTTCTTTCTAGTGTCCTTCGTTTGGGAGAAAAATGCAAAGGTACAAGACAGCTTTTCCTTGCCAATATCTCTCTTTTGCAAAGAGCTGCGCATTGGAAAATTCAGGGCTATATCGTGTAGATGATGGCCTAACAGGAGGCTTTAAAATTTTAATTCTAGTGTCCTTCGTTTGGGAGAAAAATGCAAAGGTACAAGACAGCTTTTCCTTGCCAATATCTCTATTTTGCAAAGAGCTGGGCTTTGGAAAATTCAGGGCTATGTCGTGTAGATGATGGCCTAACAGGAGGCTTTAAAATTTTCTTTCTAGTGTCCTTCGTTTGGGAGAAAAATGCAAAGATACAAGACAGCTTTTCCTTGCCAATATCTCTCTTTTGCAAAGAGCTACGCATTGGAAAATTCAGGTCTATGTCGTGTAGATGATGGCCTAACAGGAGGCTTTAAAATTTTCTTTCTAGTGACCTTCGTTTGGGAGAAAAATGCAAAGGTACAAGACAGCTTTTCCTTGCCAATATCTCTCTTTTGCATAGAGCTGCGCATTGGAAAATTCAGGGCTATGTCGTGTAGATGATGGCTTAACAGGAGGCTTTAAAATTTTAATTCTAGTGTCCTTCGTTTGGGAGAAAAATGCAAAGGTACAAGATAGCTTTTCCTTGCCAATATCTCTCTTTTGCAAAGAGCTGCGCAATGGAAAATTCATGGCTATGCCGTGTAGATGATGGTCTAACAGGAGGCTTTAAAATTTTCTTTCTAGTGTCCTTCGTTTGGGAGAAAAATGCAATGGTACAAGACAGCTTTTCCTTGCCAATATCTCTCTTTTGCAAAGAGCTGCGCATTGGAAAATTCAGGGCTATGTCGTGTAGATGATGGCCTTACAGGAGGTTTTAAAATTTTCTTTCTAGTGAACTTCGTTTGGGAGAAAAATGCAAAGGTACAAGACAGCTTTTCCTTGCCAATATCTCTCTTTTGCAAAGAGCTGCGCATTGGAAAATTCAGGGCTATGTCGTGTAGATGATGGCCTAACAGGAGGCTTTAAAATTTTCTTTCTAGTGTCCTTCGTTTGGGAGAAAAATGCAATGGTACAAGACAGCTTTTCATTGCCAATATCTCTCTTTTGCAAAGAGCTGCGCATTGGAAAATGCAGGGCTATGTCGTGTAGATGATGGTCTAACAGGAGGCTTTAAAATTTTCTTTCTAGTGTCCTTCGTTTGGGAGAAAAATGCAATGGTACAAGAAAGCTTTTCCTTGCCAATATCTCTCTTTTGCAAAGAGCTGCGCATTGGAAAATTCAGGGCTATGGCGTGTAGATGATGGCCTAACAGGAGGCTTTAAAATTTTCTTTCTAGTGTCCTTCGTTTGGGAGAAAAATGCAATGGTACAAGACAGCTTTTCCTTGCCAATATCTCTCTTTTGCAAAGAGCTGCGCATTGGAAAATTCAGGGCTATGTCGTGTAGATGATGGCCTAACAGGAGGCTTTAAAATTTTCTTTCTAGTGTCCTTCGTTTGGGAGAAAAATGCAAAGGTACAAGACAGCTTTTCCTTGCCAATATCTCTCTTTTGCAAAGAGCTACGCATTGGAAAATTCAGGGCTATGTCGTGTAGATGATAGCCTAACAGGAGGCTTTAAAATTTTCTTTCTAGTGACCTTCGTTTGGGAGAAAAATGCAAAGGTACAAGACAGCTTTTCCTTGCCAATATCTCTCTTTTGCAAAGAGCTGCGCATTGGAAAATTCAGGGCTATGTCGTGTAGATGATGGCCTAACAGGAGGCTTTAAAATTTTCTTTCTAGTGTCCTTCGTTTAAGAGAAAAATGCAAAGGTACAAGACAGCTTTTCCTTGCCAATATCTCTCTTTTGCAAAGAGCTACGCATTGGAAAATTCAGGGCTATGTCGTGTAGATGATGGCCTAACAAGAGGCTTTAAAATTTTCTTTCTAGTGACCTTCGTTTGGGAGAAAAATGCAAAGGTACAAGACAGCTTTTCCTTGCCAATATCTCTCTTTTGCAAAGAGCTACGCATTGGAAAATTTAGGGCTATGTCGTGTAGATGATGGCCTAACAGGAGGCTTTAAAATTTTCTTTCTAGTGACCTTCGTTTGGGAGAAAAATGCAAAGGTACAAGACAGCTTTTCCTTGCCAATATCTCTCTTTTGCAAAGAGCTGCGCATTGGAAAATTCAGGGCTATGTCGTGTAGATGATGGCCTAACAGGAGGCTTTAAAATTGTAATTCTAGTGTCCTTCGTTTGGGAGAAAAATGCAAAGGTACAAGACAGCTTTTCCTTGCCAATATCTCTCTTTTGCAAAGAGCTACGCATTGGAAAATTCAGGGCTATGTCGTGTAGATGATGGCCTAACAGGAGGCTTTAAAATTTTCTTTCTAGTGACCTTCGTTTGGGAGAAAAATGCAAAGGTACAAGACAGCTTTTCCTTGCCAATATCTCTCTTTTGCAAAGAGCTGCGCATTGGAAAATTCAGGGCTATGTCGTGTAGATGATGGCCTAACAGGAGGCTTTAAAATTTTCTTTCTAGTGTCCTTCGTTTGGGAGAAAAATGCAATGGTACAAGACAGCTTTTCCTTGCCAATATCTCTCTTTTGCAAAGAGCTGCGCATTGGAAAATTCAGGGCTATGTCGTGTAGATGATGGCCTAACAGGAGGCTTTAAAATTTTCTTTCTAGTGACCTTCGTTTGGGAGAAAAATGCAAAGGTACAAGACAGCTTTTCCTTGCCAATATCTCTCTTTTGCAAAGAGCTGCGCATTGGAAAATTCAGGGCTATGTCGTGTAGATGATGGCCTAACAGGAGGCTTTAAAATTTTCTTTCTAGTGTCCTTCGTTTGGGAGAAAAACGCAATGGTACAATACAGCTTTTCCTTGCCAATATCTCTCTTTTGCAAAGAGCTGCGCATTGGAAAATTCAGGGCTATGTCGTGTAGATGATGGCCTAACAGTAGGCTTTAAAATTTTCTTTCTAGTGTCCTTCGTTTGGGAGAAAAATGCAAAGGTACAAGACAGCTTTTCCTTGCCAATATCTCTCTTTTGCAAAGAGCTGCGCATTGGAAAATTCAGGGCTATATCGTGTAGATGATGGCCTAACAGGAGGCTTTAAAATTTTAATTCTAGTGTCCTTCGTTTGGGAGAAAAATGCAAAGGTACAAGACAGCTTTTCCTTGCCAATATCTCTATTTTGCAAAGAGCTGGGCTTTGGAAAATTCAGGGCTATGTCGTGTAGATGATGGCCTAACAGGAGGCTTTAAAATTTTCTTTCTAGTGTCCTTCGTTTGGGAGAAAAATGCAAAGATACAAGACAGCTTTTCCTTGCCAATATCTCTCTTTTGCAAAGAGCTACGCATTGGAAAATTCAGGTCTATGTCGTGTAGATGATGGCCTAACAGGAGGCTTTAAAATTTTCTTTCTAGTGACCTTCGTTTGGGAGAAAAATGCAAAGGTACAAGACAGCTTTTCCTTGCCAATATCTCTCTTTTGCATAGAGCTGCGCATTGGAAAATTCAGGGCTATGTCGTGTAGATGATGGCCTTACAGGAGGTTTTAAAATTTTCTTTCTAGTGAACTTCGTTTGGGAGAAAAATGCAAAGGTACAAGACAGCTTTTCCTTGCCAATATCTCTCTTTTGCAAAGAGCTGCGCATTGGAAAATTCAGGGCTATGTCGTGTAGATGATGGCCTAACAGGAGGCTTTAAAATTTTCTTTCTAGTGTCCTTCGTTTGGGAGAAAAATGCAATGGTACAAGACAGCTTTTCATTGCCAATATCTCTCTTTTGCAAAGAGCTGCGCATTGGAAAATGCAGGGCTATGTCGTGTAGATGATGGTCTAACAGGAGGCTTTAAAATTTTCTTTCTAGTGTCCTTCGTTTGGGAGAAAAATGCAATGGTACAAGAAAGCTTTTCCTTGCCAATATCTCTCTTTTGCAAAGAGCTGCGCATTGGAAAATTCAGGGCTATGGCGTGTAGATGATGGCCTAACAGGAGGCTTTAAAATTTTCTTTCTAGTGTCCTTCGTTTGGGAGAAAAATGCAATGGTACAAGACAGCTTTTCCTTGCCAATATCTCTCTTTTGCAAAGAGCTGCGCATTGGAAAATTCAGGGCTATGTCGTGTAGATGATGGCCTAACAGGAGGCTTTAAAATTTTCTTTCTAGTGTCCTTCGTTTGGGAGAAAAATGCAAAGGTACAAGACAGCTTTTCCTTGCCAATATCTCTCTTTTGCAAAGAGCTACGCATTGGAAAATTCAGGGCTATGTCGTGTAGATGATAGCCTAACAGGAGGCTTTAAAATTTTCTTTCTAGTGACCTTCGTTTGGGAGAAAAATGCAAAGGTACAAGACAGCTTTTCCTTGCCAATATCTCTCTTTTGCAAAGAGCTGCGCATTGGAAAATTCAGGGCTATGTCGTGTAGATGATGGCCTAACAGGAGGCTTTAAAATTGTAATTCTAGTGTCCTTCGTTTGGGAGAAAAATGCAAAGGTACAAGACAGCTTTTCCTTGCCAATATCTCTCTTTTGCAAAGAGCTACGCATTGGAAAATTCAGGGCTATGTCGTGTAGATGATGGCCTAACAGGAGGCTTTAAAATTTTCTTTCTAGTGACCTTCGTTTGGGAGAAAAATGCAAAGGTACAAGACAGCTTTTCCTTGCCAATATCTCTCTTTTGCAAAGAGCTGCGCATTGGAAAATTCAGGGCTATGTCGTGTAGATGATGGCCTAACAGGAGGCTTTAAAATTTTCTTTCTAGTGTCCTTCGTTTGGGAGAAAAATGCAATGGTACAAGACAGCTTTTCCTTGCCAATATCTCTCTTTTGCAAAGAGCTGCGCATTGGAAAATTCAGGGCTATGTCGTGTAGATGATGGCCTAACAGGAGGCTTTAAAATTTTCTTTCTAGTGACCTTCGTTTGGGAGAAAAATGCAAAGGTACAAGACAGCTTTTCCTTGCCAATATCTCTCTTTTGCAAAGAGCTGCGCATTGGAAAATTCAGGGCTATGTCGTGTAGATGATGGCCTAACAGGAGGCTTTAAAATTTTCTTTCTAGTGTCCTTCGTTTGGGAGAAAAACGCAATGGTACAATACAGCTTTTCCTTGCCAATATCTCTCTTTTGCAAAGAGCTGCGCATTGGAAAATTCAGGGCTATGTCGTGTAGATGATGGCCTAACAGGAGGCTTTAAAATTTTCTTTCTAGTGTCCTTCGTTTGGGAGAAAAATGCAAAGGTACAAGACAGCTTTTCCTTGCCAATATCTCTCTTTTGCAAAGAGCTGCGCATTGGAAAATTCAGGGCTATATCGTGTAGATGATGGCCTAACAGGAGGCTTTAAAATTTTAATTCTAGTGTCCTTCGTTTGGGAGAAAAATGCAAAGGTACAAGACAGCTTTTCCTTGCCAATATCTCTATTTTGCAAAGAGCTGGGCTTTGGAAAATTCAGGGCTATGTCGTGTAGATGATGGCCTAACAGGAGGCTTTAAAATTTTCTTTCTAGTGTCCTTCGTTTGGGAGAAAAATGCAAAGATACAAGACAGCTTTTCCTTGCCAATATCTCTCTTTTGCAAAGAGCTACGCATTGGAAAATTCAGGTCTATGTCGTGTAGATGATGGCCTAACAGGAGGCTTTAAAATTTTCTTTCTAGTGACCTTCGTTTGGGAGAAAAATGCAAAGGTACAAGACAGCTTTTCCTTGCCAATATCTCTCTTTTGCATAGAGCTGCGCATTGGAAAATTCAGGGCTATGTCGTGTAGATGATGGCCTAACAGGAGGCTTTAAAATTTTAATTCTAGTGTCCTTCGTTTGGGAGAAAAATGCAAAGGTACAAGATAGCTTTTCCTTGCCAATATCTCTCTTTTGCAAAGAGCTGCGCATTGGAAAATTCATGGCTATGCCGTGTAGATGATGGTCTAACAGGAGGCTTTAAAATTTTCTTTCTAGTGTCCTTCGTTTGGGAGAAAAATGCAATGGTACAAGACAGCTTTTCCTTGCCAATATCTCTCTTTTGCAAAGAGCTGCGCATTGGAAAATTCAGGGCTATGTCGTGTAGATGATGGCCTTACAGGAGGTTTTAAAATTTTCTTTCTAGTGAACTTCGTTTGGGAGAAAAATGCAAAGGTACAAGACAGCTTTTCCTTGCCAATATCTCTCTTTTGCAAAGAGCTGCGCATTGGAAAATTCAGGGCTATGTCGTGTAGATGATGGCCTAACAGGAGGCTTTAAAATTTTCTTTCTAGTGTCCTTCGTTTGGGAGAAAAATGCAATGGTACAAGACAGCTTTTCATTGCCAATATCTCTCTTTTGCAAAGAGCTGCGCATTGGAAAATGCAGGGCTATGTCGTGTAGATGATGGTCTAACAGGAGGCTTTAAAATTTTCTTTCTAGTGTCCTTCGTTTGGGAGAAAAATGCAATGGTACAAGAAAGCTTTTCCTTGCCAATATCTCTCTTTTGCAAAGAGCTGCGCATTGGAAAATTCAGGGCTATGGCGTGTAGATGATGGCCTAACAGGAGGCTTTAAAATTTTCTTTCTAGTGTCCTTCGTTTGGGAGAAAAATGCAATGGTACAAGACAGCTTTTCCTTGCCAATATCTCTCTTTTGCAAAGAGCTGCGCATTGGAAAATTCAGGGCTATGTCGTGTAGATGATGGCCTAACAGGAGGCTTTAAAATTTTCTTTCTAGTGTCCTTCGTTTGGGAGAAAAATGCAAAGGTACAAGACAGCTTTTCCTTGCCAATATCTCTCTTTTGCAAAGAGCTACGCATTGGAAAATTCAGGGCTATGTCGTGTAGATGATAGCCTAACAGGAGGCTTTAAAATTTTCTTTCTAGTGACCTTCGTTTGGGAGAAAAATGCAAAGGTACAAGACAGCTTTTCCTTGCCAATATCTCTCTTTTGCAAAGAGCTGCGCATTGGAAAATTCAGGGCTATGTCGTGTAGATGATGGCCTAACAGGAGGCTTTAAAATTTTCTTTCTAGTGTCCTTCGTTTAAGAGAAAAATGCAAAGGTACAAGACAGCTTTTCCTTGCCAATATCTCTCTTTTGCAAAGAGCTACGCATTGGAAAATTCAGGGCTATGTCGTGTAGATGATGGCCTAACAAGAGGCTTTAAAATTTTCTTTCTAGTGACCTTCGTTTGGGAGAAAAATGCAAAGGTACAAGACAGCTTTTCCTTGCCAATATCTCTCTTTTGCAAAGAGCTACGCATTGGAAAATTTAGGGCTATGTCGTGTAGATGATGGCCTAACAGGAGGCTTTAAAATTTTCTTTCTAGTGACCTTCGTTTGGGAGAAAAATGCAAAGGTACAAGACAGCTTTTCCTTGCCAATATCTCTCTTTTGCAAAGAGCTGCGCATTGGAAAATTCAGGGCTATGTCGTGTAGATGATGGCCTAACAGGAGGCTTTAAAATTGTAATTCTAGTGTCCTTCGTTTGGGAGAAAAATGCAAAGGTACAAGACAGCTTTTCCTTGCCAATATCTCTCTTTTGCAAAGAGCTACGCATTGGAAAATTCAGGGCTATGTCGTGTAGATGATGGCCTAACAGGAGGCTTTAAAATTTTCTTTCTAGTGACCTTCGTTTGGGAGAAAAATGCAAAGGTACAAGACAGCTTTTCCTTGCCAATATCTCTCTTTTGCAAAGAGCTGCGCATTGGAAAATTCAGGGCTATGTCGTGTAGATGATGGCCTAACAGGAGGCTTTAAAATTTTCTTTCTAGTGTCCTTCGTTTGGGAGAAAAATGCAATGGTACAAGACAGCTTTTCCTTGCCAATATCTCTCTTTTGCAAAGAGCTGCGCATTGGAAAATTCAGGGCTATGTCGTGTAGATGATGGCCTAACAGGAGGCTTTAAAATTTTCTTTCTAGTGACCTTCGTTTGGGAGAAAAATGCAAAGGTACAAGACAGCTTTTCCTTGCCAATATCTCTCTTTTGCAAAGAGCTGCGCATTGGAAAATTCAGGGCTATGTCGTGTAGATGATGGCCTAACAGGAGGCTTTAAAATTTTCTTTCTAGTGTCCTTCGTTTGGGAGAAAAATGCAATGGTACAAGACAGCATTTCCTTGCCAATATCTCTCTTTTGCAAAGAGCTGCGCTTTGGAAAATTCAGGGCTATGTCGTGTAGATGATGGCCTAACAGGAGGCTTTAAAATTTTCTTTCTAGTGTCCTTCGTTTGGGAGAAAAATGCAAAGGTATAAGACAGCTTTTCCTTGCCAATATCTGTCGTTTGCAAAGAGCTGCGCATTGGAAAATTCAGGGCTATATCGTGTAGATGATGGCCTAACAGGAGGCTTTAAAATTTTAATTCTAGTGTCCTTCGTTTGGGAGAAAAATGCAATGGTACATGACAGCTTTTCCTTGCCAATATCTCTCTTTTGCAAAGAGCTGCGCATTGGAAAATTCAGGGCTATGTCGTGTAGATGATGGTCTAACAGGAGGCTTTAAAATTTTCTTTCTAGTGTCCGTCGTTTGGGAGAAAAATGCAATGGTACAATACAGCTTTTCCTTGCCAATATCTCTCTTTTGCAAAGAGCTGCGCATTGGAAAATTCAGGGCTATGTCGTGTAGATGATGGCCTAACAGGAGGCTTTAAAATTTTCTTTCTAGTGTCCTTCGTTTGGGAGAAAAATGCAAAGGTACAAGACAGCTTTTCTTGCCAATATCTCTCTTTTGCAAAGAGCTGCGCATTGGAAAATTCAGGGCTATATCGTGTAGATGATGACCTAACAGGAGGCTTTAAAATTTTAATTCTAGTGTCCTTCGTTTGGGAGAAAAATGCAAAGGTACAAGACAGCTTTTCCTTGCCAATATCTCTCTTTTGCAAAGAGCTGCGCATTGGAAAATTCAGGGCTATGTCGTGTAGATGATGGCCTAACAGGAGGCTTTAAAATTTTCTTTCTAGTGTCCTTCGTTTGGGAGAAAAATGCAATGGTACAAGACAGCTTTTCATTGCCAATATCTCTCTTTTGCAAAGAGCTGCGCATTGGAAAATGCAGGGCTATGTCGTGTAGATGATGGTCTAACAGGAGGCTTTAAAATTTTCTTTCTAGTGTCCTTCGTTTGGGAGAAAAATGCAATGGTACAAGAAAGCTTTTCCTTGCCAATATCTCTCTTTTGCAAAGAGCTGCGCATTGGAAAATTCAGGGCTATGGCGTGTAGATGATGGCCTAACAGGAGGCTTTAAAATTTTCTTTCTAGTGTCCTTCGTTTGGGAGAAAAATGCAATGGTACAAGACAGCTTTTCCTTGCCAATATCTCTCTTTTGCAAAGAGCTGCGCATTGGAAAATTCAGGGCTATGTCGTGTAGATGATGGCCTAACAGGAGGCTTTAAAATTTTCTTTCTAGTGTCCTTCGTTTGGGAGAAAAATGCAAAGGTACAAGACAGCTTTTCCTTGCCAATATCTCTCTTTTGCAAAGAGCTACGCATTGGAAAATTCAGGGCTATGTCGTGTAGATGATAGCCTAACAGGAGGCTTTAAAATTTTCTTTCTAGTGACCTTCGTTTGGGAGAAAAATGCAAAGGTACAAGACAGCTTTTCCTTGCCAATATCTCTCTTTTGCAAAGAGCTGCGCATTGGAAAATTCAGGGCTATGTCGTGTAGATGATGGCCTAACAGGAGGCTTTAAAATTTTCTTTCTAGTGTCCTTCGTTTAAGAGAAAAATGCAAAGGTACAAGACAGCTTTTCCTTGCCAATATCTCTCTTTTGCAAAGAGCTACGCATTGGAAAATTCAGGGCTATGTCGTGTAGATGATGGCCTAACAAGAGGCTTTAAAATTTTCTTTCTAGTGACCTTCGTTTGGGAGAAAAATGCAAAGGTACAAGACAGCTTTTCCTTGCCAATATCTCTCTTTTGCAAAGAGCTACGCATTGGAAAATTTAGGGCTATGTCGTGTAGATGATGGCCTAACAGGAGGCTTTAAAATTTTCTTTCTAGTGACCTTCGTTTGGGAGAAAAATGCAAAGGTACAAGACAGCTTTTCCTTGCCAATATCTCTCTTTTGCAAAGAGCTGCGCATTGGAAAATTCAGGGCTATGTCGTGTAGATGATGGCCTAACAGGAGGCTTTAAAATTGTAATTCTAGTGTCCTTCGTTTGGGAGAAAAATGCAAAGGTACAAGACAGCTTTTCCTTGCCAATATCTCTCTTTTGCAAAGAGCTACGCATTGGAAAATTCAGGGCTATGTCGTGTAGATGATGGCCTAACAGGAGGCTTTAAAATTTTCTTTCTAGTGACCTTCGTTTGGGAGAAAAATGCAAAGGTACAAGACAGCTTTTCCTTGCCAATATCTCTCTTTTGCAAAGAGCTGCGCATTGGAAAATTCAGGGCTATGTCGTGTAGATGATGGCCTAACAGGAGGCTTTAAAATTTTCTTTCTAGTGTCCTTCGTTTGGGAGAAAAATGCAATGGTACAAGACAGCTTTTCCTTGCCAATATCTCTCTTTTGCAAAGAGCTGCGCATTGGAAAATTCAGGGCTATGTCGTGTAGATGATGGCCTAACAGGAGGCTTTAAAATTTTCTTTCTAGTGACCTTCGTTTGGGAGAAAAATGCAAAGGTACAAGACAGCTTTTCCTTGCCAATATCTCTCTTTTGCAAAGAGCTGCGCATTGGAAAATTCAGGGCTATGTCGTGTAGATGATGGCCTAACAGGAGGCTTTAAAATTTTCTTTCTAGTGTCCTTCGTTTGGGAGAAAAACGCAATGGTACAATACAGCTTTTCCTTGCCAATATCTCTCTTTTGCAAAGAGCTGCGCATTGGAAAATTCAGGGCTATGTCGTGTAGATGATGGCCTAACAGGAGGCTTTAAAATTTTCTTTCTAGTGTCCTTCGTTTGGGAGAAAAATGCAAAGGTACAAGACAGCTTTTCCTTGCCAATATCTCTCTTTTGCAAAGAGCTGCGCATTGGAAAATTCAGGGCTATATCGTGTAGATGATGGCCTAACAGGAGGCTTTAAAATTTTAATTCTAGTGTCCTTCGTTTGGGAGAAAAATGCAAAGGTACAAGACAGCTTTTCCTTGCCAATATCTCTATTTTGCAAAGAGCTGGGCTTTGGAAAATTCAGGGCTATGTCGTGTAGATGATGGCCTAACAGGAGGCTTTAAAATTTTCTTTCTAGTGTCCTTCGTTTGGGAGAAAAATGCAAAGATACAAGACAGCTTTTCCTTGCCAATATCTCTCTTTTGCAAAGAGCTACGCATTGGAAAATTCAGGTCTATGTCGTGTAGATGATGGCCTAACAGGAGGCTTTAAAATTTTCTTTCTAGTGACCTTCGTTTGGGAGAAAAATGCAAAGGTACAAGACAGCTTTTCCTTGCCAATATCTCTCTTTTGCATAGAGCTGCGCATTGGAAAATTCAGGGCTATGTCGTGTAGATGATGGCCTAACAGGAGGCTTTAAAATTTTAATTCTAGTGTCCTTCGTTTGGGAGAAAAATGCAAAGGTACAAGATAGCTTTTCCTTGCCAATATCTCTCTTTTGCAAAGAGCTGCGCATTGGAAAATTCATGGCTATGCCGTGTAGATGATGGTCTAACAGGAGGCTTTAAAATTTTCTTTCTAGTGTCCTTCGTTTGGGAGAAAAATGCAATGGTACAAGACAGCTTTTCCTTGCCAATATCTCTCTTTTGCAAAGAGCTGCGCATTGGAAAATTCAGGGCTATGTCGTGTAGATGATGGCCTTACAGGAGGTTTTAAAATTTTCTTTCTAGTGAACTTCGTTTGGGAGAAAAATGCAAAGGTACAAGACAGCTTTTCCTTGCCAATATCTCTCTTTTGCAAAGAGCTGCGCATTGGAAAATTCAGGGCTATGTCGTGTAGATGATGGCCTAACAGGAGGCTTTAAAATTTTCTTTCTAGTGTCCTTCGTTTGGGAGAAAAATGCAATGGTACAAGACAGCTTTTCATTGCCAATATCTCTCTTTTGCAAAGAGCTGCGCATTGGAAAATGCAGGGCTATGTCGTGTAGATGATGGTCTAACAGGAGGCTTTAAAATTTTCTTTCTAGTGTCCTTCGTTTGGGAGAAAAATGCAATGGTACAAGAAAGCTTTTCCTTGCCAATATCTCTCTTTTGCAAAGAGCTGCGCATTGGAAAATTCAGGGCTATGGCGTGTAGATGATGGCCTAACAGGAGGCTTTAAAATTTTCTTTCTAGTGTCCTTCGTTTGGCAGAAAAATGCAATGGTACAAGACAGCTTTTCCTTGCCAATATCTCTCTTTTGCAAAGAGCTGCGCATTGGAAAATTCAGGGCTATGTCGTGTAGATGATGGCCTAACAGGAGGCTTTAAAATTTTCTTTCTAGTGTCCTTCGTTTGGGAGAAAAATGCAAAGGTACAAGACAGCTTTTCCTTGCCAATATCTCTCTTTTGCAAAGAGCTACGCATTGGAAAATTCAGGGCTATGTCGTGTAGATGATAGCCTAACAGGAGGCTTTAAAATTTTCTTTCTAGTGACCTTCGTTTGGGAGAAAAATGCAAAGGTACAAGACAGCTTTTCCTTGCCAATATCTCTCTTTTGCAAAGAGCTGCGCATTGGAAAATTCAGGGCTATGTCGTGTAGATGATGGCCTAACAGGAGGCTTTAAAATTTTCTTTCTAGTGTCCTTCGTTTAAGAGAAAAATGCAAAGGTACAAGACAGCTTTTCCTTGCCAATATCTCTCTTTTGCAAAGAGCTACGCATTGGAAAATTCAGGGCTATGTCGTGTAGATGATGGCCTAACAAGAGGCTTTAAAATTTTCTTTCTAGTGACCTTCGTTTGGGAGAAAAATGCAAAGGTACAAGACAGCTTTTCCTTGCCAATATCTCTCTTTTGCAAAGAGCTACGCATTGGAAAATTTAGGGCTATGTCGTGTAGATGATGGCCTAACAGGAGGCTTTAAAATTTTCTTTCTAGTGACCTTCGTTTGGGAGAAAAATGCAAAGGTACAAGACAGCTTTTCCTTGCCAATATCTCTCTTTTGCAAAGAGCTGCGCATTGGAAAATTCAGGGCTATGTCGTGTAGATGATGGCCTAACAGGAGGCTTTAAAATTGTAATTCTAGTGTCCTTCGTTTGGGAGAAAAATGCAAAGGTACAAGACAGCTTTTCCTTGCCAATATCTCTCTTTTGCAAAGAGCTACGCATTGGAAAATTCAGGGCTATGTCGTGTAGATGATGGCCTAACAGGAGGCTTTAAAATTTTCTTTCTAGTGACCTTCGTTTGGGAGAAAAATGCAAAGGTACAAGACAGCTTTTCCTTGCCAATATCTCTCTTTTGCAAAGAGCTGCGCATTGGAAAATTCAGGGCTATGTCGTGTAGATGATGGCCTAACAGGAGGCTTTAAAATTTTCTTTCTAGTGTCCTTCGTTTGGGAGAAAAATGCAATGGTACAAGACAGCTTTTCCTTGCCAATATCTCTCTTTTGCAAAGAGCTGCGCATTGGAAAATTCAGGGCTATGTCGTGTAGATGATGGCCTAACAGGAGGCTTTAAAATTTTCTTTCTAGTGACCTTCGTTTGGGAGAAAAATGCAAAGGTACAAGACAGCTTTTCCTTGCCAATATCTCTCTTTTGCAAAGAGCTGCGCATTGGAAAATTCAGGGCTATGTCGTGTAGATGATGGCCTAACAGGAGGCTTTAAAATTTTCTTTCTAGTGTCCTTCGTTTGGGAGAAAAATGCAATGGTACAAGACAGCATTTCCTTGCCAATATCTCTCTTTTGCAAAGAGCTGCGCTTTGGAAAATTCAGTGCTATGTCGTGTAGATGATGGCCTAACAGGAGGCTTTAAAATTTTCTTTCTAGTGTCCTTCGTTTGGGAGAAAAATGCAAAGGTATAAGACAGCTTTTCCTTGCCAATATCTGTCGTTTGCAAAGAGCTGCGCATTGGAAAATTCAGGGCTATATCGTGTAGATGATGGCCTAACAGGAGGCTTTAAAATTTTAATTCTAGTGTCCTTCGTTTGGGAGAAAAATGCAATGGTACATGACAGCTTTTCCTTGCCAATATCTCTCTTTTGCAAAGAGCTGCGCATTGGAAAATTCAGGGCTATGTCGTGTAGATGATGGTCTAACAGGAGGCTTTAAAATTTTCTTTCTAGTGTCCGTCGTTTGGGAGAAAAATGCAATGGTACAATACAGCTTTTCCTTGCCAATATCTCTCTTTTGCAAAGAGCTGCGCATTGGAAAATTCAGGGCTATGTCGTGTAGATGATGGCCTAACAGGAGGCTTTAAAATTTTCTTTCTAGTGTCCTTCGTTTGGGAGAAAAATGCAAAGGTACAAGACAGCTTTTCTTGCCAATATCTCTCTTTTGCAAAGAGCTGCGCATTGGAAAATTCAGGGCTATATCGTGTAGATGATGACCTAACAGGAGGCTTTAAAATTTTAATTCTAGTGTCCTTCGTTTGGGAGAAAAATGCAAAGGTACAAGACAGCTTTTCCTTGCCAATATCTCTCTTTTGCAAAGAGCTGCGCATTGGGAAATTCATGGCTATGCCTTGTAGATGATGGTCTAACAGGAGGCTTTAAAATTTTCTTTCTAGTGTCCTTCGATTGGGAGAAAAATGCAATGGTACAAGACAGCTTTTCCTTGCCAATATCTCTCTTTTGCAAAGAGCTGCGCATTGGAAAATTCATGGCTATGTCGTGTAGATGATAGCCTAACAGGAGGCTTTAAAATTTTCTTTCTAGTGACCTTCGTTTGGGAGAAAAATGCAAAGGTACAAGACAGCTTTTCCTTGCCAATATCTCTCTTTTGCAAAGAGCTGCGCATTGGAAAATTCAGGGCTATGTCGTGTAGATGATGGCCTAACAGGAGGCTTTAAAATTTTCTTTCTAGTGTCCTTCGTTTGGGAGAAAAATGCAAAGGTACAAGACAGCTTTTCCTTGCCAATATCTCTCTTTTGCAAAGAGCTACGCATTGGAAAATTCAGGGCTATGTCGTGTAGATGATAGCCTAACAGGAGGCTTTAAAATTTTCTTTCTAGTGACCTTCGTTTGGGAGAAAAATGCAAAGGTACAAGACAGCTTTTCCTTGCCAATATCTCTCTTTTGCAAAGAGCTGCGCATTGGAAAATTCAGGGCTATGTCGTGTAGATGATGGCCTAACAGGAGGCTTTAAAATTTTCTTTCTAGTGTCCTTCGTTTAAGAGAAAAATGCAAAGGTACAAGACAGCTTTTCCTTGCCAATATCTCTCTTTTGCAAAGAGCTACGCATTGGAAAATTCAGGGCTATGTCGTGTAGATGATGGCCTAACAAGAGGCTTTAAAATTTTCTTTCTAGTGACCTTCGTTTGGGAGAAAAATGCAAAGGTACAAGACAGCTTTTCCTTGCCAATATCTCTCTTTTGCAAAGAGCTACGCATTGGAACATTTAGGGCTATGTCGTGTAGATGATGGCCTAACAGGAGGCTTTAAAATTTTCTTTCTAGTGACCTTCGTTTGGGAGAAAAATGCAAAGGTACAAGACAGCTTTTCCTTGCCAATATCTCTCTTTTGCAAAGAGCTGCGCATTGGAAAATTCAGGGCTATGTCGTGTAGATGATGGCCTAACAGGAGGCTTTAAAATTTTCTTTCTAGTGACCTTCGTTTGGGAGAAAAATGCAAAGGTACAAGACAGCTTTTCCTTGCCAATATCTCTCTTTTGCAAAGAGCTGCGCATTGGAAAATTCAGGGCTATGTCGTGTAGATGATGGCCTAACAGGAGGCTTTAAAATTTTCTTTCTAGTGTCCTTCGTTTGGGAGAAAAATGCAATGGTACAAGACAGCTTTTCCTTGCCAATATCTCTCTTTTGCAAAGAGCTGCGCATTGGAAAATTCAGGGCTATGTCGTGTAGATGATGGCCTAACAGGAGGCTTTAAAATTTTCTTTCTAGTGACCTTCGTTTGGGAGAAAAATGCAAAGGTACAAGACAGCTTTTCCTTGCCAATATCTCTCTTTTGCAAAGAGCTGCGCATTGGAAAATTCAGGGCTATGTCGTGTAGATGATGGCCTAACAGGAGGCTTTAAAATTTTCTTTCTAGTGTCCTTCGTTTGGGAGAAAAACGCAATGGTACAATACAGCTTTTCCTTGCCAATATCTCTCTTTTGCAAAGAGCTGCGCATTGGAAAATTCAGGGCTATGTCGTGTAGATGATGGCCTAACAGGAGGCTTTAAAATTTTCTTTCTAGTGTCCTTCGTTTGGGAGAAAAATGCAAAGGTACAAGACAGCTTTTCCTTGCCAATATCTCTCTTTTGCAAAGAGCTGCGCATTGGAAAATTCAGGGCTATATCGTGTAGATGATGGCCTAACAGGAGGCTTTAAAATTTTAATTCTAGTGTCCTTCGTTTGGGAGAAAAATGCAAAGGTACAAGACAGCTTTTCCTTGCCAATATCTCTATTTTGCAAAGAGCTGGGCTTTGGAAAATTCAGGGCTATGTCGTGTAGATGATGGCCTAACAGGAGGCTTTAAAATTTTCTTTCTAGTGTCCTTCGTTTGGGAGAAAAATGCAAAGATACAAGACAGCTTTTCCTTGCCAATATCTCTCTTTTGCAAAGAGCTACGCATTGGAAAATTCAGGTCTATGTCGTGTAGATGATGGCCTAACAGGAGGCTTTAAAATTTTCTTTCTAGTGACCTTCGTTTGGGAGAAAAATGCAAAGGTACAAGACAGCTTTTCCTTGCCAATATCTCTCTTTTGCATAGAGCTGCGCATTGGAAAATTCAGGGCTATGTCGTGTAGATGATGGCCTAACAGGAGGCTTTAAAATTTTAATTCTAGTGTCCTTCGTTTGGGAGAAAAATGCAAAGGTACAAGATAGCTTTTCCTTGCCAATATCTCTCTTTTGCAAAGAGCTGCGCATTGGAAAATTCATGGCTATGCCGTGTAGATGATGGTCTAACAGGAGGCTTTAAAATTTTCTTTCTAGTGTCCTTCGTTTGGGAGAAAAATGCAATGGTACAAGACAGCTTTTCCTTGCCAATATCTCTCTTTTGCAAAGAGCTGCGCATTGGAAAATTCAGGGCTATGTCGTGTAGATGATGGCCTTACAGGAGGTTTTAAAATTTTCTTTCTAGTGAACTTCGTTTGGGAGAAAAATGCAAAGGTACAAGACAGCTTTTCCTTGCCAATATCTCTCTTTTGCAAAGAGCTGCGCATTGGAAAATTCAGGGCTATGTCGTGTAGATGATGGCCTAACAGGAGGCTTTAAAATTTTCTTTCTAGTGTCCTTCGTTTGGGAGAAAAATGCAATGGTACAAGACAGCTTTTCATTGCCAATATCTCTCTTTTGCAAAGAGCTGCGCATTGGAAAATGCAGGGCTATGTCGTGTAGATGATGGTCTAACAGGAGGCTTTAAAATTTTCTTTCTAGTGTCCTTCGTTTGGGAGAAAAATGCAATGGTACAAGAAAGCTTTTCCTTGCCAATATCTCTCTTTTGCAAAGAGCTGCGCATTGGAAAATTCAGGGCTATGTCGTGTAGATGATGGCCTAACAGGAGGCTTTAAAATTTTCTTTCTAGTGTCCTTCGTTTGGGAGAAAAATGCAATGGTACAAGACAGCTTTTCCTTGCCAATATCTCTCTTTTGCAAAGAGCTACGCATTGGAAAATTCAGGGCTATGTCGTGTAGATGATAGCCTAACAGGAGGCTTTAAAATTTTCTTTCTAGTGACCTTCGTTTGGGAGAAAAATGCAAAGGTACAAGACAGCTTTTCCTTGCCAATATCTCTCTTTTGCAAAGAGCTGCGCATTGGAAAATTCAGGGCTATGTCGTGTAGATGATGGCCTAACAGGAGGCTTTAAAATTTTCTTTCTAGTGTCCTTCGTTTGGGAGAAAAATGCAAAGGTACAAGACAGCTTTTCCTTGCCAATATCTCTCTTTTGCAAAGAGCTACGCATTGGAAAATTCAGGGCTATGTCGTGTAGATGATAGCCTAACAGGAGGCTTTAAAATTTTCTTTCTAGTGACCTTCGTTTGGGAGAAAAATGCAAAGGTACAAGACAGCTTTTCCTTGCCAATATCTCTCTTTTGCAAAGAGCTGCGCATTGGAAAATTCAGGGCTATGTCGTGTAGATGATGGCCTAACAGGAGGCTTTAAAATTTTCTTTCTAGTGTCCTTCGTTTAAGAGAAAAATGCAAAGGTACAAGACAGCTTTTCCTTGCCAATATCTCTCTTTTGCAAAGAGCTACGCATTGGAAAATTCAGGGCTATGTCGTGTAGATGATGGCCTAACAAGAGGCTTTAAAATTTTCTTTCTAGTGACCTTCGTTTGGGAGAAAAATGCAAAGGTACAAGACAGCTTTTCCTTGCCAATATCTCTCTTTTGCAAAGAGCTACGCATTGGAAAATTTAGGGCTATGTCGTGTAGATGATGGCCTAACAGGAGGCTTTAAAATTTTCTTTCTAGTGACCTTCGTTTGGGAGAAAAATGCAAAGGTACAAGACAGCTTTTCCTTGCCAATATCTCTCTTTTGCAAAGAGCTGCGCATTGGAAAATTCAGGGCTATGTCGTGTAGATGATGGCCTAACAGGAGGCTTTAAAATTGTAATTCTAGTGTCCTTCGTTTGGGAGAAAAATGCAAAGGTACAAGACAGCTTTTCCTTGCCAATATCTCTCTTTTGCAAAGAGCTACGCATTGGAAAATTCAGGGCTATGTCGTGTAGATGATGGCCTAACAGGAGGCTTTAAAATTTTCTTTCTAGTGACCTTCGTTTGGGAGAAAAATGCAAAGGTACAAGACAGCTTTTCCTTGCCAATATCTCTCTTTTGCAAAGAGCTGCGCATTGGAAAATTCAGGGCTATGTCGTGTAGATGATGGCCTAACAGGAGGCTTTAAAATTTTCTTTCTAGTGTCCTTCGTTTGGGAGAAAAATGCAATGGTACAAGACAGCTTTTCCTTGCCAATATCTCTCTTTTGCAAAGAGCTGCGCATTGGAAAATTCAGGGCTATGTCGTGTAGATGATGGCCTAACAGGAGGCTTTAAAATTTTCTTTCTAGTGACCTTCGTTTGGGAGAAAAATGCAAAGGTACAAGACAGCTTTTCCTTGCCAATATCTCTCTTTTGCAAAGAGCTGCGCATTGGAAAATTCAGGGCTATGTCGTGTAGATGATGGCCTAACAGGAGGCTTTAAAATTTTCTTTCTAGTGTCCTTCGTTTGGGAGAAAAATGCAATGGTACAAGACAGCATTTCCTTGCCAATATCTCTCTTTTGCAAAGAGCTGCGCTTTGGAAAATTCAGGGCTATGTCGTGTAGATGATGGCCTAACAGGAGGCTTTAAAATTTTCTTTCTAGTGTCCTTCGTTTGGGAGAAAAATGCAAAGGTATAAGACAGCTTTTCCTTGCCAATATCTGTCGTTTGCAAAGAGCTGCGCATTGGAAAATTCAGGGCTATATCGTGTAGATGATGGCCTAACAGGAGGCTTTAAAATTTTAATTCTAGTGTCCTTCGTTTGGGAGAAAAATGCAATGGTACAGGACAGCTTTTCCTTGCCAATATCTCTCTTTTGCAAAGAGCTGCGCATTGGAAAATTCAGGGCTATGTCGTGTAGATGATGGTCTAACAGGAGGCTTTAAAATTTTCTTTCTAGTGTCCGTCGTTTGGGAGAAAAATGCAATGGTACAATACAGCTTTTCCTTGCCAATATCTCTCTTTTGCAAAGAGCTGCGCATTGGAAAATTCAGGGCTATGTCGTGTAGATGATGGCCTAACAGGAGGCTTTAAAATTTTCTTTCTAGTGTCCTTCGTTTGGGAGAAAAATGCAAAGGTACAAGACAGCTTTTCTTGCCAATATCTCTCTTTTGCAAAGAGCTGCGCATTGGAAAATTCAGGGCTATATCGTGTAGATGATGACCTAACAGGAGGCTTTAAAATTTTAATTCTAGTGTCCTTCGTTTGGGAGAAAAATGCAAAGGTACAAGACAGCTTTTCCTTGCCAATATCTCTCTTTTGCAAAGAGCTGCGCATTGGAAAATTCATGGCTATGCCTTGTAGATGATGGTCTAACAGGAGGCTTTAAAATTTTCTTTCTAGTGTCCTTCGATTGGGAGAAAAATGCAATGGTACAAGACAGCTTTTCCTTGCCAATATCTCTCTTTTGCAAAGAGCTGCGCATTGGAAAATTCATGGCTATGTCGTGTAGATGATAGCCTAACAGGAGGCTTTAAAATTTTCTTTCTAGTGACCTTCGTTTGGGAGAAAAATGCAATGGTACAATACAGCTTTTCATTGCCAATATCTCTCTTTTGCAAAGAGCTGCGCATTGGAAAATGCAGGGCTATGTCGTGTAGATGATGGTCTAACAGGAGGCTTTAAAATTTTCTTTCTAGTGTCCTTCGTTTGGGAGAAAAATGCAATGGTACAAGAAAGCTTTTCCTTGCCAATATCTCTCTTTTGCAAAGAGCTGCGCATTGGAAAATTCAGGGCTATGTCGTGTAGATGATGGCCTAACAGGAGGCTTTAAAATTTTCTTTCTAGTGTCCTTCGTTTGGGAGAAAAATGCAATGGTACAAGACAGCTTTTCCTTGCCAATATCTCTCTTTTGCAAAGAGCTGCGCATTGGAAAATTCAGGGCTATGTCGTGTAGATGATGGCCTAACAGGAGGCTTTAAAATTTTCTTTCTAGTGTCCTTCGTTTGGGAGAAAAATGCAAAGGTACAAGACAGCTTTTCCTTGCCAATATCTCTCTTTTGCAAAGAGCTACGCATTGGAAAATTCAGGGCTATGTCGTGTAGATGATAGCCTAACAGGAGGCTTTAAAATTTTCTTTCTAGTGACCTTCGTTTGGGAGAAAAATGCAAAGGTACAAGACAGCTTTTCCTTGCCAATATCTCTCTTTTGCAAAGAGCTGCGCATTGGAAAATTCAGGGCTATGTCGTGTAGATGATGGCCTAACAGGAGGCTTTAAAATTTTCTTTCTAGTGTCCTTCGTTTAAGAGAAAAATGCAAAGGTACAAGACAGCTTTTCCTTGCCAATATCTCTCTTTTGCAAAGAGCTACGCATTGGAAAATTCAGGGCTATGTCGTGTAGATGATGGCCTAACAAGAGGCTTTAAAATTTTCTTTCTAGTGACCTTCGTTTGGGAGAAAAATGCAAAGGTACAAGACAGCTTTTCCTTGCCAATATCTCTCTTTTGCAAAGAGCTACGCATTGGAAAATTTAGGGCTATGTCGTGTAGATGATGGCCTAACAGGAGGCTTTAAAATTTTCTTTCTAGTGACCTTCGTTTGGGAGAAAAATGCAAAGGTACAAGACAGCTTTTCCTTGCCAATATCTCTCTTTTGCAAAGAGCTGCGCATTGGAAAATTCAGGGCTATGTCGTGTAGATGATGGCCTAACAGGAGGCTTTAAAATTGTAATTCTAGTGTCCTTCGTTTGGGAGAAAAATGCAAAGGTACAAGACAGCTTTTCCTTGCCAATATCTCTCTTTTGCAAAGAGCTACGCATTGGAAAATTCAGGGCTATGTCGTGTAGATGATGGCCTAACAGGAGGCTTTAAAATTTTCTTTCTAGTGACCTTCGTTTGGGAGAAAAATGCAAAGGTACAAGACAGCTTTTCCTTGCCAATATCTCTCTTTTGCAAAGAGCTGCGCATTGGAAAATTCAGGGCTATGTCGTGTAGATGATGGCCTAACAGGAGGCTTTAAAATTTTCTTTCTAGTGTCCTTCGTTTGGGAGAAAAATGCAATGGTACAAGACAGCTTTTCCTTGCCAATATCTCTCTTTTGCAAAGAGCTGCGCATTGGAAAATTCAGGGCTATGTCGTGTAGATGATGGCCTAACAGGAGGCTTTAAAATTTTCTTTCTAGTGACCTTCGTTTGGGAGAAAAATGCAAAGGTACAAGACAGCTTTTCCTTGCCAATATCTCTCTTTTGCAAAGAGCTGCGCATTGGAAAATTCAGGGCTATGTCGTGTAGATGATGGCCTAACAGGAGGCTTTAAAATTTTCTTTCTAGTGTCCTTCGTTTGGGAGAAAAATGCAATGGTACAAGACAGCATTTCCTTGCCAATATCTCTCTTTTGCAAAGAGCTACGCATTGGAAAATTCAGGGCTATGTCGTGTAGATGATGGCCTAACAGGAGGCTTTAAAATTTTCTTTCTAGTGTCCTTCGTTTGGGAGAAAAATGCAAAGGTACAAGACAGCTTTTCCTTGCCAATATCTCTCTTTTGCAAAGAGCTACGCATTGGAAAATTCAGGGCTATGTCGTGTAGATGATAGCCTAACAGGAGGCTTTAAAATTTTCTTTCTAGTGACCTTCGTTTGGGAGAAAAATGCAAAGGTACAAGACAGCTTTTCCTTGCCAATATCTCTCTTTTGCAAAGAGCTGCGCATTGGAAAATTCAGGGCTATGTCGTGTAGATGATGGCCTAACAGGAGGCTTTAAAATTTTCTTTCTAGTGTCCTTCGTTTAAGAGAAAAATGCAAAGGTACAAGACAGCTTTTCCTTGCCAATATCTCTCTTTTGCAAAGAGCTACGCATTGGAAAATTCAGGGCTATGTCGTGTAGATGATGGCCTAACAAGAGGCTTTAAAATTTTCCTTCTAGTGACCTTCGTTTGGGAGAAAAATGCAAAGGTACAAGACAGCTTTTCCTTGCCAATATCTCTCTTTTGCAAAGAGCTACGCATTGGAAAATTTAGGGCTATGTCGTGTAGATGATGGCCTAACAGGAGGCTTTAAAATTTTCTTTCTAGTGACCTTCGTTTGGGAGAAAAATGCAAAGGTACAAGACAGCTTTTCCTTGCCAATATCTCTCTTTTGCAAAGAGCTGCGCATTGGAAAATTCAGGGCTATGTCGTGTAGATGATGGCCTAACAGGAGGCTTTAAAATTGTAATTCTAGTGTCCTTCGTTTGGGAGAAAAATGCAAAGGTACAAGACAGCTTTTCCTTGCCAATATCTCTCTTTTGCAAAGAGCTACGCATTGGAAAATTCAGGGCTATGTCGTGTAGATGATGGCCTAACAGGAGGCTTTAAAATTTTCTTTCTAGTGACCTTCGTTTGGGAGAAAAATGCAAAGGTACAAGACAGCTTTTCCTTGCCAATATCTCTCTTTTGCAAAGAGCTGCGCATTGGAAAATTCAGGGCTATGTCGTGTAGATGATGGCCTAACAGGAGGCTTTAAAATTTTCTTTCTAGTGTCCTTCGTTTGGGAGAAAAATGCAATGGTACAAGACAGCTTTTCCTTGCCAATATCTCTCTTTTGCAAAGAGCTGCGCATTGGAAAATTCAGGGCTATGTCGTGTAGATGATGGCCTAACAGGAGGCTTTAAAATTTTCTTTCTAGTGACCTTCGTTTGGGAGAAAAATGCAAAGGTACAAGACAGCTTTTCCTTGCCAATATCTCTCTTTTGCAAAGAGCTGCGCATTGGAAAATTCAGGGCTATGTCGTGTAGATGATGGCCTAACAGGAGGCTTTAAAATTTTCTTTCTAGTGTCCTTCGTTTGGGAGAAAAATGCAATGGTACAAGACAGCATTTCCTTGCCAATATCTCTCTTTTGCAAAGAGCTGCGCTTTGGAAAATTCAGGGCTATGTCGTGTAGATGATGGCCTAACAGGAGGCTTTAAAATTTTCTTTCTAGTGTCCTTCGTTTGGGAGAAAAATGCAAAGGTATAAGACAGCTTTTCCTTGCCAATATCTGTCGTTTGCAAAGAGCAGCGCATTGGAAAATTCAGGGCTATATCGTGTAGATGATGGCCTAACAGGAGGCTTTAAAATTTTAATTCTAGTGTCCTTCGTTTGGGAGAAAAATGCAATGGTACAAGACAGCTTTTCCTTGCCAATATCTCTCTTTTGCAAAGAGCTGCGCATTGGAAAATTCAGGGCTATGTCGTGTAGATGATGGTCTAACAGGAGGCTTTAAAATTTTCTTTCTAGTGTCCGTCGTTTGGGAGAAAAATGCAATGGTACAATACAGCTTTTCCTTGCCAATATCTCTCTTTTGCAAAGAGCTGCGCATTGGAAAATTCAGGGCTATGTCGTGTAGATGATGGCCTAACAGGAGGCTTTAAAATTTTCTTTCTAGTGTCCTTCGTTTGGGAGAAAAATGCAAAGGTACAAGACAGCTTTTCTTGCCAATATCTCTCTTTTGCAAAGAGCTGCGCATTGGAAAATTCAGGGCTATATCGTGTAGATGATGACCTAACAGGAGGCTTTAAAATTTTAATTCTAGTGTCCTTCGTTTGGGAGAAAAATGCAAAGGTACAAGACAGCTTTTCCTTGCCAATATCTCTCTTTTGCGAAGAGCTGCGCATTGGAAAATTCATGGCTATGCCGTGTAGATGATGGTCTAACAGGAGGCTTTAAAATTTTCTTTCTAATGTCCTTCGATTGGGAGAAAAATGCAATGGTACAAGACAGCTTTTCCTTGCCAATATCTCTCTTTTGCAAAGAGCTGCGCATTGGAAAATTCATGGCTATGTCGTGTAGATGATGGCGTAACAGGAGGCTTTAAAATTTTCTTTCTAGTGTCCTTCGTTTGGGAGAAAAATGCAAAGGTACAAGACAGCTTTTCCTTGCCAATATCTCTCTTTTGCAAAGAGCTACGCATTGAAAAATTCAGGGCTATGTCGTGTAGATGATAGCCTAACAGGAGGCTTTAAAATTTTCTTTCTAGTGACCTTCGTTTGGGAGAAAAATGCAAAGGTACAAGACAGCTTTTCCTTGCCAATATCTCTCTTTTGCAAAGAGCTGCGCATTGGAAAATTCAGGGCTATGTCGTGTAGATGATGGCCTAACAGGAGGCTTTAAAATTTTCTTTCTAGTGTCCTTCGTTTAAGAGAAAAATGCAAAGGTACAAGACAGCTTTTCCTTGCCAATATCTCTCTTTTGCAAAGAGCTACGCATTGGAAAATTCAGGGCTATGTCGTGTAGATGATGGCCTAACAAGAGGCTTTAAAATTTTCTTTCTAGTGACCTTCGTTTGGGAGAAAAATGCAAAGGTACAAGACAGCTTTTCCTTGCCAATATCTCTCTTTTGCAAAGAGCTACGCATTGGAAAATTTAGGGCTATGTCGTGTAGATGATGGCCTAACAGGAGGCTTTAAAATTTTCTTTCTAGTGACCTTCGTTTGGGAGAAAAATGCAAAGGTACAAGACAGCTTTTCCTTGCCAATATCTCTCTTTTGCAAAGAGCTGCGCATTGGAAAATTCAGGGCTATGTCGTGTAGATGATGGCCTAACAGGAGGCTTTAAAATTGTAATTCTAGTGTCCTTCGTTAGGGAGAAAAATGCAAAGGTACAAGACAGCTTTTCCTTGCCAATATCTCTCTTTTGCAAAGAGCTACGCATTGGAAAATTCAGGGCTATGTCGTATAGATGATGGCCTAACAGGAGGCTTTAAAATTTTCTTTCTAGTGACCTTCGTTTGGGAGAAAAATGCAAAGGTACAAGACAGCTTTTCCTTGCCAATATCTCTCTTTTGCAAAGAGCTGCGCATTGGAAAATTCAGGGCTATGTCGTGTAGATGATGGCCTAACAGGAGGCTTTAAAATTTTCTTTCTAGTGTCCTTCGTTTGGGAGAAAAATGCAATGGTACAAGACAGCTTTTCCTTGCCAATATCTCTCTTTTGCAAAGAGCTGCGCATTGGAAAATTCAGGGCTATGTCGTGTAGATGATGGCCTAACAGGAGGCTTTAAAATTTTCTTTCTAGTGACCTTCGTTTGGGAGAAAAATGCAAAGGTACAAGACAGCTTTTCCTTGCCAATATCTCTCTTTTGCAAAGAGCTGCGCATTGGAAAATTCAGGGCTATATCGTGTAGATGATGGCCTAACAGGAGGCTTTAAAATTTTAATTCTAGTGTCCTTCGTTTGGGAGAAAAATGCAATGGTACAAGACAGCTTTTCCTTGCCAATATCTCTCTTTTGCAAAGAGCTGCGCATTGGAAAATTCAGGGCTATGTCGTGTAGATGATGGTCTAACAGGAGGCTTTAAAATTTTCTTTCTAGTGTCCTTCGTTTGGGAGAAAAATGCAATGGTACAAGACAGCTTTTCCTTGCCAATATCTCTCTTTTGCAAAGAGCTGCGCATTGGAAAATTCAGGGCTATGTCGTGTAGATGATGGCCTAACAGGAGGCTTTAAAATTTTCTTTCTAGTGTCCTTCGTTTGGGAGAAAAATGCAATGGTACAAGACAGCTTTTCCTTGCCAATATCTCTCTTTTGCAAAGAGCTGCGCATTGGAAAATTCAGGGCTATGTCGTGTAGATGATGGCCTAACAGGAGGCTTTAAAATTTTCTTTCTAGTGTCCTTCGTTTGGGAGAAAAATGCAAAGGTACAAGACAGCTTTTCCTTGCCAACATCTCTCTTTTGCAAAGAGCTACGCATTGGAAAATTCAGGGCTATGTCGTGTAGATGATGGCCTAACAGGAGGCTTTAAACTTTTCTTTCTAGTGACCTTCGTTTGGGAGAAAAATGCAAAGGTACAAGACAGCTTTTCCTTGCCAATATCTCTCTTTTGCAAAGAGCTGCGCATTGGAAAATTCAGGGCTATGTCGTGTAGATGATGGCCTAACAGGAGGCTTTAAAATTTTAATTCTAGTGTCCTTCGTTTGGGAGAAAAATGCAAAGGTACGAGTTAGTTTTTTCTTGCCAATATCTCTCTTTTGCAAAGAGCTGCGCATTGGAAAATTCATGGCTATGCCGTGTAGATGATGGTCTAACAGGAGGCTTTAAAATTTTCTTTCTAGTGTCCTTCGTTTGGGAGAAAAATGCAATGGTACAAGACAGCTTTTCCTTGCCAATATCTCTCTTTTGCAAAGAGCTGCGCATTGGAAAATTCAGGGCTATGTCGTGTAGATGATGGCCTAACAGGAGGCTTTAAAATTTTCTTTCTAGTGTCCTTCGTTTGGGAGAAAAATGCAAAGGTACAAGACTGCTTTTCCTTGCCAATATCTCTCTTTTGCAAAGAGCTGCGCATTGGAAAATTCATGGCTATGCCGTGTAGATGATAGTCTAACAGGAGACTTTAAAATTTTCTTTCTAGTGTCCTTCGATTGGGAGAAAAATGCAATGGTACAAGACAGCTTTTCCTTGCCAATATCTCTCTTTTGCAAAGAGCTGCGCATTGGAAAATTCAGGGCTATGTCGTGTAGATGATGGCCTAACAGGAGGCTTTAAAATTTTCTTTCTAGTGTCCTTCGTTTGGGAGAAAAATGCAAAGGTACAAGACAGCTTTTCCTTGCCAATATCTCTCTTTTGCAAAGAGCTACGCATTGAAAAATTCAGGGCTATGTCGTGTAGATGATAGCCTAACAGGAGGCTTTAATATTTTCTTTCTAGTGACCTTCGTTTGGGAGAAAAATGCAAAGGTACAAGACAGCTTTTCCTTGCCAATATCTCTCTTTTGCAAAGAGCTGCGCATTGGAAAATTCAGGGCTATGTCGTGTAGATGATGGCCTAACAGGAGGCTTTAAAATTTTCTTTCTAGTGTCCTTCGTTTAAGAGAAAAATGCAAAGGTACAAGACAGCTTTTCCTTGCCAATATCTCTCTTTTGCAAAGAGCTACGCATTGGAAAATTCAGGGCTATGTCGTGTAGATGATGGCCTAACAAGAGGCTTTAAAATTTTCTTTCTAGTGACCTTCGTTTGGGAGAAAAATGCAAAGGTACAAGACAGCTTTTCCTTGCCAATATCTTTTTGCAAAGAGCTACGCATTGGAAAATTTAGGGCTATGTCGTGTAGATGATGGCCTAACAGGAGGCTTTAAAATTTTCTTTCTAGTGACCTTCGTTTGGGAGAAAAATGCAAAGGTACAAGACAGCTTTTCCTTGCCAATATCTCTCTTTTGCAAAGAGCTGCGCATTGGAAAATTCAGGGCTATGTCGTGTAGATGATGGCCTAACAGGAGGCTTTAAAATTGTAATTCTAGTGTCCTTCGTTTGGGAGAAAAATGCAAAGGTACAAGACAGCTTTTCCTTGCCAATATCTCTCTTTTGCAAAGAGCTACGCATTGGAAAATTCAGGGCTATGTCGTGTAGATGATGGCCTAACAGGAGGCTTTAAAATTTTCTTTCTAGTGACCTTCGTTTGGGAGAAAAATGCAAAGGTACAAGACAGCTTTTCCTTGCCATTATCTCTCTTTTGCAAAGAGCTGCGCATTGGAAAATTCAGGGCTATGTCGTGTAGATGATGGCCTAACAGGAGGCTTTAAAATTTGAATTCTAGTGTCCTTCGTTTGGGAGAAAAATGCAAAGGTACGAGTTAGTTTTTTCTTGCCAATATCTCTCTTTTGCAAAGAGCTGCGCATTGGAAAATTCATGGCTATGCCGTGTAGATGATGGTCTAACAGGAGGCTTTAAAATTTTCTTTCTAGTGTCCTTCGTTTGGGAGAAAAATGCAATGGTACAAGATAGCTTTTCCTTGCCAATATCTCTCTTTTGCAAAGAGCTGCGCATTGGAAAATTCAGGGCTATGTCGTGTAGATGATGGCCTAACAGGAGGCTTTAAAATTTTCTTTCTAGTGTCCTTCGTTTGGGAGAAAAATGCAAAGGTACAAGACAGCTTTTCCTTGCCAATATCTCTCTTTTGCAAAGAGCTACGCATTGGAAAATTCAGGGCTATGTCGTGTAGATGATGGCCTAACAGGAGGCTTTAAACTTTTCTTTCTAGTGTCCTTCGTTTGGGAGAAAAATGCAAAGGTACAAGACAGCTTTTCTTGCCAATATCTCTCTTTTGCAAAGAGCTGCGCATTGGAAAATTCAGGGCTATATCGTGTAGATGATGACCTAACAGGAGGCTTTAAAATTTTAATTCTAGTGTCCTTCGTTTGGGAGAAAAATGCAAAGGTACAAGACAGCTTTTCCTTGCCAATATCTCTCTTTTGCGAAGAGCTGCGCATTGGAAAATTCATGGCTATGCCGTGTAGATGATGGTCTAACAGGAGGCTTTAAAATTTTCTTTCTAATGTCCTTCGATTGGGAGAAAAATGCAATGGTACAAGACAGCTTTTCCTTGCCAATATCTCTCTTTTGCAAAGAGCTGCGCATTGGAAAATTCATGGCTATGTCGTGTAGATGATGGCGTAACAGGAGGCTTTAAAATTTTCTTTCTAGTGTCCTTCGTTTGGGAGAAAAATGCAAAGGTACAAGACAGCTTTTCCTTGCCAATATCTCTCTTTTGCAAAGAGCTACGCATTGAAAAATTCAGGGCTATGTCGTGTAGATGATAGCCTAACAGGAGGCTTTAAAATTTTCTTTCTAGTGACCTTCGTTTGGGAGAAAAATGCAAAGGTACAAGACAGCTTTTCCTTGCCAATATCTCTCTTTTGCAAAGAGCTGCGCATTGGAAAATTCAGGGCTATGTCGTGTAGATGATGGCCTAACAGGAGGCTTTAAAATTTTCTTTCTAGTGTCCTTCGTTTAAGAGAAAAATGCAAAGGTACAAGACAGCTTTTCCTTGCCAATATCTCTCTTTTGCAAAGAGCTACGCATTGGAAAATTCAGGGCTATGTCGTGTAGATGATGGCCTAACAAGAGGCTTTAAAATTTTCTTTCTAGTGACCTTCGTTTGGGAGAAAAATGCAAAGGTACAAGACAGCTTTTCCTTGCCAATATCTCTCTTTTGCAAAGAGCTACGCATTGGAAAATTTAGGGCTATGTCGTGTAGATGATGGCCTAACAGGAGGCTTTAAAATTTTCTTTCTAGTGACCTTCGTTTGGGAGAAAAATGCAAAGGTACAAGACAGCTTTTCCTTGCCAATATCTCTCTTTTGCAAAGAGCTGCGCATTGGAAAATTCAGGGCTATGTCGTGTAGATGATGGCCTAACAGGAGGCTTTAAAATTGTAATTCTAGTGTCCTTCGTTAGGGAGAAAAATGCAAAGGTACAAGACAGCTTTTCCTTGCCAATATCTCTCTTTTGCAAAGAGCTACGCATTGGAAAATTCAGGGCTATGTCGTATAGATGATGGCCTAACAGGAGGCTTTAAAATTTTCTTTCTAGTGACCTTCGTTTGGGAGAAAAATGCAAAGGTACAAGACAGCTTTTCCTTGCCAATATCTCTCTTTTGCAAAGAGCTGCGCATTGGAAAATTCAGGGCTATGTCGTGTAGATGATGGCCTAACAGGAGGCTTTAAAATTTTCTTTCTAGTGTCCTTCGTTTGGGAGAAAAATGCAATGGTACAAGACAGCTTTTCCTTGCCAATATCTCTCTTTTGCAAAGAGCTGCGCATTGGAAAATTCAGGGCTATGTCGTGTAGATGATGGCCTAACAGGAGGCTTTAAAATTTTCTTTCTAGTGACCTTCGTTTGGGAGAAAAATGCAAAGGTACAAGACAGCTTTTCCTTGCCAATATCTCTCTTTTGCAAAGAGCTGCGCATTGGAAAATTCAGGGCTATATCGTGTAGATGATGGCCTAACAGGAGGCTTTAAAATTTTAAATCTAGTGTCCTTCGTTTGGGAGAAAAATGCAATGGTACAAGACAGCTTTTCCTTGCCAATATCTCTCTTTTGCAAAGAGCTGCGCATTGGAAAATTCAGGGCTATGTCGTGTAGATGATGGTCTAACAGGAGGCTTTAAAATTTTCTTTCTAGTGTCCTTCGTTTGGGAGAAAAATGCAATGGTACAAGACAGCTTTTCCTTGCCAATATCTCTCTTTTGCAAAGAGCTGCGCATTGGAAAATTCAGGGCTATGTCGTGTAGATGATGGCCTAACAGGAGGCTTTAAAATTTTCTTTCTAGTGTCCTTCGTTTGGGAGAAAAATGCAATGGTACAAGACAGCTTTTCCTTGCCAATATCTCTCTTTTGCAAAGAGCTGCGCATTGGAAAATTCAGGGCTATGTCGTGTAGATGATGGCCTAACAGGAGGCTTTAAAATTTTCTTTCTAGTGTCCTTCGTTTGGGAGAAAAATGCAAAGGTACAAGACAGCTTTTCCTTGCCAACATCTCTCTTTTGCAAAGAGCTACGCATTGGAAAATTCAGGGCTATGTCGTGTAGATGATGGCCTAACAGGAGGCTTTAAACTTTTCTTTCTAGTGACCTTCGTTTGGGAGAAAAATGCAAAGGTACAAGACAGCTTTTCCTTGCCAATATCTCTCTTTTGCAAAGAGCTGCGCATTGGAAAATTCAGGGCTATGTCGTGTAGATGATGGCCTAACAGGAGGCTTTAAAATTTTAATTCTAGTGTCCTTCGTTTGGGAGAAAAATGCAAAGGTACGAGTTAGTTTTTTCTTGCCAATATCTCTCTTTTGCAAAGAGCTGCGCATTGGAAAATTCATGGCTATGCCGTGTAGATGATGGTCTAACAGGAGGCTTTAAAATTTTCTTTCTAGTGTCCTTCGTTTGGGAGAAAAATGCAATGGTACAAGACAGCTTTTCCTTGCCAATATCTCTCTTTTGCAAAGAGCTGCGCATTGGAAAATTCAGGGCTATGTCGTGTAGATGATGGCCTAACAGGAGGCTTTAAAATTTTCTTTCTAGTGTCCTTCGTTTGGGAGAAAAATGCAAAGGTACAAGACTGCTTTTCCTTGCCAATATCTCTCTTTTGCAAAGAGCTGCGCATTGGAAAATTCATGGCTATGCCGTGTAGATGATAGTCTAACAGGAGACTTTAAAATTTTCTTTCTAGTGTCCTTCGATTGGGAGAAAAATGCAATGGTACAAGACAGCTTTTCCTTGCCAATATCTCTCTTTTGCAAAGAGCTGCGCATTGGAAAATTCAGGGCTATGTCGTGTAGATGATGGCCTAACAGGAGGCTTTAAAATTTTCTTTCTAGTGTCCTTCGTTTGGGAGAAAAATGCAAAGGTACAAGACAGCTTTTCCTTGCCAATATCTCTCTTTTGCAAAGAGCTACGCATTGAAAAATTCAGGGCTATGTCGTGTAGATGATAGCCTAACAGGAGGCTTTAATATTTTCTTTCTAGTGACCTTCGTTTGGGAGAAAAATGCAAAGGTACAAGACAGCTTTTCCTTGCCAATATCTCTCTTTTGCAAAGAGCTGCGCATTGGAAAATTCAGGGCTATGTCGTGTAGATGATGGCCTAACAGGAGGCTTTAAAATTTTCTTTCTAGTGTCCTTCGTTTAAGAGAAAAATGCAAAGGTACAAGACAGCTTTTCCTTGCCAATATCTCTCTTTTGCAAAGAGCTACGCATTGGAAAATTCAGGGCTATGTCGTGTAGATGATGGCCTAACAAGAGGCTTTAAAATTTTCTTTCTAGTGACCTTCGTTTGGGAGAAAAATGCAAAGGTACAAGACAGCTTTTCCTTGCCAATATCTTTTTGCAAAGAGCTACGCATTGGAAAATTTAGGGCTATGTCGTGTAGATGATGGCCTAACAGGAGGCTTTAAAATTTTCTTTCTAGTGACCTTCGTTTGGGAGAAAAATGCAAAGGTACAAGACAGCTTTTCCTTGCCAATATCTCTCTTTTGCAAAGAGCTGCGCATTGGAAAATTCAGGGCTATGTCGTGTAGATGATGGCCTAACAGGAGGCTTTAAAATTGTAATTCTAGTGTCCTTCGTTTGGGAGAAAAATGCAAAGGTACAAGACAGCTTTTCCTTGCCAATATCTCTCTTTTGCAAAGAGCTACGCATTGGAAAATTCAGGGCTATGTCGTGTAGATGATGGCCTAACAGGAGGCTTTAAAATTTTCTTTCTAGTGACCTTCGTTTGGGAGAAAAATGCAAAGGTACAAGACAGCTTTTCCTTGCCATTATCTCTCTTTTGCAAAGAGCTGCGCATTGGAAAATTCAGGGCTATGTCGTGTAGATGATGGCCTAACAGGAGGCTTTAAAATTTGAATTCTAGTGTCCTTCGTTTGGGAGAAAAATGCAAAGGTACGAGTTAGTTTTTTCTTGCCAATATCTCTCTTTTGCAAAGAGCTGCGCATTGGAAAATTCATGGCTATGCCGTGTAGATGATGGTCTAACAGGAGGCTTTAAAATTTTCTTTCTAGTGTCCTTCGTTTGGGAGAAAAATGCAATGGTACAAGATAGCTTTTCCTTGCCAATATCTCTCTTTTGCAAAGAGCTGCGCATTGGAAAATTCAGGGCTATGTCGTGTAGATGATGGCCTAACAGGAGGCTTTAAAATTTTCTTTCTAGTGTCCTTCGTTTGGGAGAAAAATGCAAAGGTACAAGACAGCTTTTCCTTGCCAATATCTCTCTTTTGCAAAGAGCTACGCATTGGAAAATTCAGGGCTATGTCGTGTAGATGATGGCCTAACAGGAGGCTTTAAACTTTTCTTTCTAGTGACCTTCGTTTGGGAGAAAAATGCAAAGGTACAAGACAGCTTTTCCTTGCCAATATCTCTCTTTTGCAAAGAGCTACGCATTGGAAAATTCAGGGCTATGTCGTGTAGATGATGGCCTAACAGGAGGCTTTAAAATTTTCTTTCTAGTGACCTTCGTTTGGGAGAAAAATGCAAAGGTACAAGACAGCTTTTCCTTGCCAATATCTCTCTTTTGCAAAGAGCTGCGCATTGGAAAATTCAGGGCTATGTCGTGTAGATGATGGCCTAACAGGAGGCTTTAAAATTTTCTTTCTAGTGACCTTCGTTTGGGAGAAAAATGCAAAGGTACAAGACAGCTTTTCCTTGCCAATATCTCTCTTTTGCAAAGAGCTGCGCATTGGAAAATTCAGGGCTATGTCGTGTAGATGATTGCCTAACAGGAGGCTTTAAAATTTTCTTTCTAGTGTCCTTCGTTTGGGAGAAAAATGCAATGGTACAAGACAGCTTTTCCTTGCCAATATCTCTCTTTTGCAAAGAGCTGCGCATTGGAAAATTCAGGGCTATGTCGTGTAGATGATGGCCTAACAGGAGGCTTTAAAATTTTCTTTCTAGTGACCTTCGTTTGGGAGAAAAATGCAAAGGTACAAGACAGCTTTTCCTTGCCAATATCTCTCTTTTGCAAAGAGCTGCGCATTGGAAAATTCAGGGCTATATCGTGTAGATGATGGCCTAACAGGAGGCTTTAAAATTTTAATTCTAGTGTCCTTCGTTTGGGAGAAAAATGCAATGGTACAAGACAGCTTTTCCTTGCCAATATCTCTCTTTTGCAAAGAGCTGCGCATTGGAAAATTCAGGGCTATGTCGTGTAGATGATGGTCTAACAGGAGGCTTTAAAATTTTCTTTCTAGTGTCCTTCGTTTGGGAGAAAAATGCAATGGTACAAGACAGCTTTTCCTTGCCAATATCTCTCGTTTGCAAAGAGCTGCGCATTGGAAAATTCAGGGCTATGTCGTGTAGATGATGGCCTAACAGGAGGCTTTAAAATTTTCTTTCTAGTGTCCTTCGTTTGGGAGAAAAATGCAAAGGTACAAGACAGCTTTTCCTTGCCAATATCTCTCTTTTGCAAAGAGCTACGCATTGGAAAATTCAGGGCTATGTCGTGTAGATGATGGCCTAACAGGAGGCTTTAAACTTTTCTTTCTAGTGACCTTCGTTTGGGAGAAAAATGCAAAGGTACAAGACAGCTTTTCCTTGCCAATATCTCTCTTTTGCAAAGAGCTGCGCATTGGAAAATTCAGGGCTATGTCGTGTAGATGATGGCCTAACAGGAGGCTTTAAAATTTTAATTCTAGTGTCCTTCGTTTGGGAGAAAAATGCAAAGGTACGAGTTAGTTTTTTCTTGCCAATATCTCTCTTTTGCAAAGAGCTGCGCATTGGAAAATTCATGGCTATGCCGTGTAGATGATGGTCTAACAGGAGGCTTTAAAATTTTCTTTGTAGTGTCCTTCGTTTGGGAGAAAAATGCAATTGTACAAGACAGCTTTTCCTTGCCAATATCTCTCTTTTGCAAAGAGCTGCGCTTTGGAAAATTCAGGGCTATGTCGTGTAGATGATGGCCTAACAGGAGGCTTTAAAATTTTCTTTCTAGTGTTCTTCGTTTGGGAGAAAAATGCAAAGGTACAAGACAGCTTTTCCTTGCCAATATCTCTCTTTTGCAAAGAGCTG